>NC_090223.1:62197689-62289277 GCF_024489055.1 Chanodichthys erythropterus
CGAAAATCTGCACCCAAATGAGCATGGCATAATGTGTGGAACTCCAGCTAAACAGTCACGTCTTGACACTTACTTTGCATCGCCCGCCACAAGCTCTTTGTCTGCAACACGACAAGAGGCCATAACGGAGAAATTAATTTCGTTCATTTGTAAGGACATGAGACCGATCAGTGTCGTGGATGGGGCAGGCTTCAGGGAGTTCTGTCAAGCAATGGAACCGAGGTATAACGTTAAACAGAAACATTACTTAAGTGTAGGCTACTGTACTGACTGAATAGATATTGCATGAATAAAGGATAAATGCACTGCTTCCACTGGTTTGATTATTTACCGTTTCATGTCAAGGAAAAGTTCCATGTTTACCACAGCACAGCTCGCTCGGAGCGTTCAATATGCTGTAAAACTTCAATTAATGTTAATAATATTTGTTTCAATCACTGAATGAAGCCTGCTATATTTGGGGCAAGAGTCGCGACCTTAAATTGCTTGCACAAAACTCTTGATCAGCACTCAAAATTTGTTTGTTCATTTAAACCGTTATGCGCAGAGAGCGTGAGGGTGCAAGAGAGAGTGAGGTCTGCAGTCTTGGCTATTAGTTGATTTACTTGTTTTTGTGTAGGTAATACGTTGTCAAATATGTTTAAACTTAAATAAACTACCTATACAAGTAGTTATGTCTCTTTGTATTAATTTGTCCTGTTATTGACGTAATGCGCGTCATTGACAAAATGCGCAACCAGATGTTCGAATAGTTCGAATATTCGTGTTTTTTTTAGAGGGAATATTCGAACGTCATTTTTAAGCAATTTTGACAGCCCTAATATAAACCCTGATCGATGAATATGCATCAACAGAAGCTCTTGTTTGATCTCTTTATGGACGTGTTGAAGAGACTTGGTAGTTGTCTGAGTTAGATGAGTTAAAGTGGAGAGGGTGAGTAAATGAATGAACTAACCCGTCGTCTCCTCTGTCCCGACAGACACCATCGAGCGAGAGATGCGGAAGCTGTTCAGTACCCAGATAGCACACGTACGTCTGCAAGACGTCTGTTAAAGATCACTTCATCTGGAAAGCATCTGCTGTTTACAAACATCTAATAGACGTCTTTAAGATGTCAGTTTTACATACATTCTAAATCATAAACATCTTAAAGACGTCTTCTAAACGTCTATTTGACATCTGACAGGATACGTCCTATAGACGTATTCCAGATGAGCAAACACCCTAAATAATACGTCTTCCAGACGTAAACACGCACATCAAATAGACGTCTCCGAGATGTACGTGTGCTATACTTCCCGACGAGAAGGAGACGCGACTGTGGAACAAGTACATGAGCAACACGTTCGAGCCGCTCAACAAGCCGGACAGCACCATTCAGGACGCTGGGCTCTATCAGGGACAGGTGAGGCGCTGTCACCTCTTTATAGTCCAGTCAGGATGGACAGGGTTCCCACGCCGCTTGAAAGTACTTGGATTTCAGACACATGAATTCAAGGCCTGGAAAGTACAAATATTGGTCCTTAAAAAAAAGTGCTTGAATTCAATTTGAAATAAATTTTGTGAAAATTATAACACGCCCCTCTTAGTCCTAGTATATTTGTTTAGGAACCAAACAGATCTCGCCCCCCATTGACTACCATAGTAGGAAAAATAATTACTATGGAAGGAAAAATAATTACTATGGAAGGAAAAATAATTACTATGGTAGGAAAAATAATTACTATGGTAGTCAATGGGGGGCGAGATCTGTTTGGTTATTGACATTCTTCCAAATATCTTTCTTTGTGTTCAGCAGAACAATGAAATTCAAACAGGTTTGGAACAACTTGAAGGTGAATAAATGACAGAATTTTCATTTTTGGGTGAACTATCCCTTTAAAAAGTCAAAATTGCGTGATAATATTGCGTGTCTTATAGTTTATATAAGGCGTGGCCTTCCTCTTCAGTTGGTGTGCCTAATGTCAGACCCATGATGTAGTGTTAATGTCATTAATCTGCTGGCGTTGGTGAAGTGAATCCAGACGACACTCGTGTTGTGATGTGTAATATCCGTCAGGGAGCGGACAGCGAGGCGTCTCTCTTCTGCTTTCCCTGCATGTTTTGAGCTGCATGATCCTGATCATCTGCTTTCACCTGCTGCTGTAGCTGTCGGGTCTCTGTCCGTGCTCAACCGTCTGCGTGTGTCCACAGCATGAAGAACTCCAGCTACGGCCTGCCGTCCTACCCTCCGTACAGCAGCAGCTACGAGTACTCGGATCAGGGCCGGTGACCCTGCCTGACCTCCTCATGTCCGTCCGGTTATAATCCCTGTCAAATGACTGATTTAAAGACATGCCGAGCAAATTAGTTCATCAGGGATGGTGGCACGCGTTTCCACAGAATCCAGCTGTGCTTCAGTGTTCAATAGGGCTGCAGTGCTTCCCACACATAGACTTTACTTGGACGGGCCGCCCACGTATAATAACGGCCGCCCAAGTATATTTGGAGACACATTTTTGTTATTATTTTTATCCTCTTATACTTTTATATCCGCGCAAGATAATGAAACCATCTGTGATCGATTAACTAGTCGTTTCGTACCTGCTCGTTATGTGAGCGTCAGAACTGTTTACTTCCGCTAACATTCCCACGGGCGATGCATTTTGCAAAGTCACAAGGGGGCGCTGTTGCGCGTTCTACAAGCTCGCGCAAAACTGCTTCAAAGTGATTCTCAATCAATGAAAAGCGCAGATTTATGCCAAGCGATTGCTAATGAACTCAAGTTGATGAATTATTACAATATTTACTTTATGGCCTTTATATAAAATGTTTTATACAGTTGTAAGAATCTGAAGGATCAGCCTGCAATAGTACAGACATTTCAAAATAAGAGTCCCGGTGTAT
Organism: Chanodichthys erythropterus; assembly: GCF_024489055.1. Classification (NCBI taxonomy): domain Eukaryota; kingdom Metazoa; phylum Chordata; class Actinopteri; order Cypriniformes; family Xenocyprididae; genus Chanodichthys; species Chanodichthys erythropterus. The sequence goes on from NC_090223.1 coordinate 62,200,576, forward strand.
TTCAGGCTTGTTTATAATTAAAAGTCACACGCTAAGTTTTTTCTTTTGGGCATTATTGGTATTTTGGTTACACAATAAATTGTATTTAATTTGATTTCCGTTTAATTCACAGTAAATTATTGTAGTCTCCCCCACAGGAAGAAAAGACTAAGAACATTATTTGACACGTATATTATTCATTTTATAAATTTTACTAGTAATTCACTGAGAGAGACACTATATGACAGCAAGGAGAACACAGGAAAAGGTGAACCATGCTGTAATTTTGCATAATTTACAATGCATAATAATGCATAATATTAATTATTGTATTATGTAATTAAATGTAATATGCTATGTAATTAAAATTAATTTCAATAAATAAAAATACTGTTAAAAATCACACATTATTTGTTTGTCACATGTATTAGACCATTTTTGTCCCGTAGGTAATAGGAGGATTTTTCGCCCGGCTACCACCGCGAGTATATTTCAAACCTGTGGGAAGCACTAGGGCTGGGTAAAAAATATAGATTAATCGATTCTCATTTTTACGAACCGATATTGATTCTTAAATCCCAAGAATCGATTGGTCTGTTTTCAGTTGATGAATGAGCAGAATATGTAGCGCCTCCATCCAATAAATCACAGTAATCTGTTACTTTTGATATGAAGCAAAGTCTCAGATTTCAAATGACGTCCATCTTATTATGAGATTCAGAAAATAAGTCGCTGTTTAATTTAATTTTTTATTTTTTCAATAAAATTTTGTCGCTGTTTAATGTGGCGTGACGGATCGCTTTAGCGCCTCAGTTAAAGAGAAGCATGTGATCATCCTCTCCTCCGCTTTAATACCAGTTACAGCGCCAAATAAACATGAACATCTGAAGGTGTGTTAAAATATACAGTACAACTTACTGAAATCCGTATCATATGTCGTGTAATCGCTCAATCAGTGCTTCAACCTCAATAAAACAGCTTCAATGTCACGTGACGTCACATTTACCTCAGAAAAACATGTTCAGTGACCATAAACTCATTAGTCAGATAGAAAAGTGCTCTAGAAAGATAAATATAGCGATGCACCGTCACATATTCATTATAATGTTCTTCAATATTTAATGCATGTTTGAATAAATCAGCCGCCATTTAAATGATTGTATTGGAGTAGAAATATGATTATGTAATTCTGAACTTTATAATAAAAACATCATTGAGTGTAATTTAAGTGTTTGTATATAAATAAGTTAATTTAACCTTCAGTATTATTATAGTAGCACCAGCTGACTCTCATGTGTCGTTTACAGCATTAGTGGAGATTTTTCCTCTAGAAAGTTTGCCATGTGCTGAAACTGAAATACTACATCCAAAATAATCGATATCGAATCGAAAGCATGTGAATATTAATCGAATTGAATCGTGAAAACTGTGCCCTAGTGTCCATTGTTGATTTGAGTGCATGTTTGTGTCGCAGTGCCTGAGTAACGTCCCTCCTCTGACGAGTTCTTCCTGAAGGACAAGTACCAGGAGGAGCTGAACGAGGACAATCCTCTGGGAATGAAGGGAGAGATCGCCAAGGCCTACGCCGAGCTCATCAAGCAGCTGTGGTCGGGGAAATACAGCTACGTCACGCCAAGACCCTTCAAGGTAAAGATGTTCTGACATCCGCAGACACAGATGGTAGGGGTTAACCAGCTGATCCATGATCCGTACGGACCAGGCCCCACGCTTCGACACGCATGAGATTCACGGGTTGATTGCGTAGAGTGAAACATTTGCACGTTTTGTCGTATTCATTTTTAGAACATAAAACATTTTTACGTATTCAAGTGATTTTAACCAACTCTAGTCGAAGAAGAGGCGAAAGAGAACTGAATTCAGTACTCACACGCTGTAATCTGTGCGATAACTTCATCTAATATGAGACAAATACTGCTGTGAAGATATTGATTACATGTGCATCTTATTTAATTATCCAGAGAATAATGATTTATGTTATTTTTGGTACTTGCAGATACTGACACCTGTATTTAATGCAACACTATCACTGACCCAAAAATGACATTTTTCAGCCATTTCCTTTTTCTTCTTTCCCACCTCCATTGTTGGGCTGCTGAACGTTTGGTTGGATCCCTCGGCGTCTGTGTTTGTGTTTCTAGACTCAGGTGGGTCGGTTCGCTCCTCAGTTTTCGGGCTACCAGCAGCAGGACTCTCACGAGCTGCTGGCCTTCCTGCTCGACGGGCTTCACGAGGACCTGAACCGCATCCGGAAGAAGCCCTACATCCAGCTGAAGGACGCCGACGGCCGACCCGACAAGGTCCATCATCTCACACGACACGAGCCAGACACTAACTAACGCCTGAGCTCACACACGGATATGGCAAGAACACGCTTTCACTGTCCCTTCATGAAGTAGATATTAGAGCACTGATGAACAGAAGCACATCTGAAGTGCAGTTATCAACTCATTCTGAATATAATATCATTATAATATCATTCTGAATATGTCTCCGTTTCATCAAGCAGAAATATGAACATACTGTGAGGAAATATGAACATATCGCTCTCTAATATGCCACCGCACTGGAAAATATGCTGTTTTTGTCTTGTTTCTAGTCAAAATATCTTACAGTTCTTGAATCAAGAAGCATTTTCTTGACAAGTACAAATTATTTTCTTGTTTTCAGAAAAAATAAGTCAAAAGTTTTTCCTTAAAACAAGCAAAATAATCTTATTTCAAACCAAAAATAAGATATATAATCTTGTTTTCAGTTTGGATTAAGATTATTTTGCTTGTTTTCAGGAAAAACTTACTTAATTTTGACTTATTTTTTCTGAAAACAAAAAAATAATGTTTACTTGTCAAGAAAATCCTTCTTGATTCAAGAACTTTAAGATATTTTGACTAGAAACAAGACAAAAACTCTAAGTAAGAACAGCATTTTTCGCAGTGTTAATAATGTTAATAATGATTTTGTAAAATCTGATTCTAAAAGTCTAAATTAATCATTGTGGTCGATTGTCTTAAATTAAGTTTTCTCTCATAAACGCAGCGAAGTTCAGAATCAAGCGATATGAAGGCCAAATGCTAAACATTAGCTTTGAAGGCCACTCATCTTAAACTGTCCTGTGGATTAAAAACATTTTTCCAGTGAAAGTAGAAGATAAAATCATTTGTCACTGCAGATGAAAGTGAAGCTTAAAGAGGAAATTACGCAGTCATTATTTACTAAATGGATTCAATCACAGTAAATGTAAAGTTGAGTGACCTGTGATCTCCTGCAGGTGGTTGCAGAAGAAGCCTGGGAGAACCACATCAAGAGGAACGACTCCATCATCGTGGACATCTTCCACGGCCTCTTCAAGTCCACGCTGGTCTGTCCCGTGTGCGCAAAGATCTCTGTGACCTTCGACCCCTTCTGCTACCTGACGCTTCCTCTGCCCATGAAGAAGGAGCGGACGCTGGAGGTGTATCTGGTGTGGCTGGACCCTCTGGCCAAACCCACGCAGGTACCGTCCGTCAGGATCTTCTGCAGCGCTGCGTGAACCGTGTTACACATGTGACTAGTGTTGCACGATATACCGGTGCTAGAAAGGTGTCGCGATACCCTGCTTTTAAAAACGGTCCGGTTCTTCATTTTATTAGTACCGGTACTTTGAGTGGCAGCTGTATTTCCTAAAGTGCGACAGCAGGGGGCAGTGTGTGTGCAGCGCTGCTTCTACATTGAGTGTGTTTATTCCTCTCAACTGCGCAACGGCTTCTATAGTGACGAAACGAGAGGTATGGCTGCAAATACAGGTGCTCTTGCAGACCGTCCACAAACTGTTGAGAAAGCAGATGCACGAAGCAAAATATGGCATTATTTTGCTCACATTGCCGACAGTCAGATCAAGCCCACGGACGCCACAAAGCCCGTCTGCAAAACATGTTACAAAATAACGCAAGCGAAGGGAGTCAAAAGCATCTTGCCATCAAACATCCCGATTTGTACAAAGAATTTAAAGGTTTAGTCCACTTTTAAATAAACTTTTCCTGATAATTTACTCTCCTCCATGTCATCCAAGATGTCCATGTCTTTCTTTCTTCAGTCAAAAAGAAATTAAAGTTTTTGATGAAAACATTCCAGGATTTTTCTCCTTATAGTGGACTTCAATGGGCACCAAACAGTTGAAGGTCAAAATTAGTTTCACTGCAGCTTCAAATTGTTCTACACGATCCCAGATGAGAAATCTAGAGAAACCATCACTCATTTTCTAATTTTTTTTTTTTTAATTTTATACATTTTAACCAGAAATGCTCATCTTGAACTAGCTCTCTTCTTCTTCTTCTCCATTTGATTTCCAGCAGTGTAGACACTGCTAAGTGTATTACTTCCCTCCACAGGCCAAAGCTTGAACTAATTGTTATATACTATTGAACTAGCAAATTGAATTAGCATATTGTTTATGACAATTTAGTTCAAGCTTTGGCCTGTGGAGGGCAGTAATACACTTAGCAGCATCTACACTGCTGGAAATTTTCTGATATCCTGTCCGTGTGGAGCAGGTTCGAGCTGGCCGTCGGCCGGCAGGAGGACACGGATCGCGTGGTGATTCCCGTTCATCTGCTGGAGAAATACAAGCAGTCGGGCTTCAACCACACCAGCACGCCGCTGTTCGGCCAGCCCTTCCTGCTCAGCGTGCCGGGCACCATCAGCGAGGACAAGCTCTACCACCTGCTCCTGCTGCGCCTCTGGTGCGTACGGCCACCCACAATCACTCAAGCGTTGGTCTGATGTGATGTTTGCATTATGAGCTGTAGGCTGAGAGTTTGTCTCGTTTCAGTCGCTTCGTCCGGCCGGCCGCTGAGGACGAGGAGTCGGACGAGTCGCCCAAACATCACTCCATCAACGGCAGCGCCACCAATGGTATAACGGAGGAGGGGTCGCCTAGTAAGCATGCTGTTCGACATGTTCTCAAGCATGTGTGTCGACATGTTTAAGAGGTACTGAAGCTCGTCCCACAGGTGAGATGGAGACGGACGAGCCGGACGACGAGTCCAGCCAGGACCAGGAGCTGCCCTCGGAGAACGACAACAGCCAGTCGGAGGACTCGGTGGGCGGCGGGGACAACGAGCTGGAGAACGGCGTCCTGCCGGAGAACTGCAGCAAAGGCCCGACGCTCAACGGCCAGAAGAAGTGGCTCTTCACATTCCAGTTCAACAACATGGGGAAGACCGACGCCAACTTCATCAAGGGAGAGGCGCGGCAGATCCGCTTCGACGAGGACCACACCAGACTCAGCGGTGGGAGCCGTGATGATGATGTTGTTGTGGAGGGCGTGTGATGTGACCGTGAGCTGACATGTCTGCCTTGTTCTCCTGCAGATAGATGCTATCTCTCCTTGGACTGGGAGCCAGAAATGAAGAGGAAGTACTTCAATGAACCGGCGGCGGAGGTACATCATCTCTCATGTTTCCGTGTCATTGGTGTCATGAGACGCTCGAGAATCCTTGACCGTTTCCTCCGCAGGACTTCGAGAAGCACGAGAGCATGGAGTATAAGCCCCAGAAGAAGAGCTTCTACAAGCTGAAGGACTGCATTGAGCTCTTCACCACCAAAGAGAAGCTGGGAGCAGATGACCCGTGGTAAGGCACATCTTAACGTCGCTTGAGACGCTAATAAACAGAGCAGAGTGAAACCAAGAATACACACTGACAAGAAGCGACACTCAATAGAAGGTTCCATTGAAACACCAGCAGCAGCCCTGCATTTCCGCCATTCTGGGGGGAAAGCGAGTCAGTCCACTAGTTTCTATGGCAATATCAGCTGATTTGTTAAAACAAAACGTGCATTAAAGCTGAAATCCAACAACACAGAATAAAATACTATCACTAGTGATCATCAGTTTATTTTACACACTTTGTGTTTAAGTCTTTAAAACCTTTGCTCTCTAGACACCCAGTCAGTTTGGGTTAAAATTCTTTAAAAGGCTTATAAACACTGAATTATTACCAACATATGAAATTAAATTAAGGACATGCATCAGAAAAATTGGGAATGCTGGACAATAAATATATGATTATAACAGCTTGATTTTACAGTGTTGTCTAATGTCTGTTAAAGCAAAAGTGTCCAAAAGTGTGAATTATGGGATAGCGGACACAGCAATGCATCATGTGTTATAAGATCATTGTTTGTAGCGTGATCCATTAAAACATACAATATATTTCAATTCAGACATAGATATTATTACTATTACTCCACTAGGTCTGAAATATATTGTTCGCTGCAAACATGATCATCTTAAATGTATTAATTATTAATTTACTATTAATAAATGTGTAAAGTTGCATAAACTCAATAAAGTAGGCTAACTACGTTACCTCAGATGGACGAATGGTTGGATTCCACAACTGGTAAAATAAAACATATATAAGACAATAAAACATTTACTGTAGGAGCCATACAATTTACTGGTGACTTAATTTAAAAACTGCTCTATTGCGCTTCTGATTTGACAGTGAAATTCGCCGATTTTGTGTGCGTAAGATGTGAAGGATTCAATGGTCCAGTTAGTATTTTCACCCCATAATGGCGGCCGTCTAGTAGCTGTTACCCAAAAAGTATCAGAGTGTCGCCTCTTGGGTTCTGAGCTCTTTGGTGAAACCTTCAAACACTAATAGTGAAGGTGCATCACCATTACTGCGGTCATTCCAGCATGAATCCACACAAGCAGGAGTGTCATGTGATCCAGCCGGTCATGTGATCACACCACGCTGGCCAACAGAAAGCTGCTTGGTTTGCATTGAATTCTGGGTTAGCTGTGCTTCATCCAGACTGACTTCTGTAGAACAGATCGCATCACTTCCTGTTCATTAAATAAAGAGCCGTTTTACTCGAGGAGTGAGCAAAGATGAGCATAACCAGTGTCCCTGTAGTTTTCTTCTCAACAACATCCAGATATTTAAATAGAATAAAATGTCAACAATAAAAATAACTAGCTAGGTCAAAGTCCATAGATATTTCTGCCCTTAAAGGATTAGTTCAGTTCAGAATTATAATGTCCTGATCATTTCCTCTCCTCCATGTCATCCAAGATGTTCATGTCTTTCTTTCTTCGATGGAAAAGAAATGAAGGTTTTTGAGGAAAACATTCCAGGGTTTTTCTCCATATAGTGGACTTCACTGGGGTTCAACGGGTTGAAGGTTCAAATGTCAGTTTCAGTGCAGCTTCAAAGAGCTCTACATGATCCCAGATGAGGAATAAGAGTCTTATCTAGAGAAACCAAAAAAAACCAAAAAAACATTTATATACTTTTTATCCACAAATGCTCGTCTTGCACTGCTCTGTGATGCTCCACGTAATCATGTTGGAAAGGCGAGAAACTCCATCTCATTTTCTCCTCCAACTAACCCTTTTTTTGTAAAGGGCGTTTGACTTAATCTTTGTACGTTCTCTTTGTAAACACTGGATCGGTACTTCCACCTACGTCACGCGTGACCTTTCAACATGATTACGTCATGCGTGGAGCATCACAGAGCAGTGCAAGACCAGCATTTGTGGTTAAAAAGTATATAAATGTTTATTTTTTAGAAAATGATTGATGCTTTCTCTAGATAAGACTCTTATTTTACTATTACACTACTTTAATGGCCGTCTTTATGGGCAATTCTCAAAACGGCCACAAGATGGAGCCATTTATGAGTGAATCTGATATTACAAAACTGATACCCGATTATAGGAAAATGCTGAAACATCAGGAAAAATATTGGTAAAACTGACGATCTCTAATAAAAGCCTGTGCCACACATGTGCCGTGCCATATCACCCTGTAGCCCAAGACTGGTTGCCCACTGAAGCTAAGCAGGGCTGAGCCTGGTTAGTACCTGGATGGGAGACCTCCTGAGAAAACCAGGTTGCTGCTGGAAGAGGTGTTAGTGAGGCCAGCAGGGGGTGCTCACCCTTTGGTCTGTGTGGGTCCTAATGCCCCAGTATAGTGATGGGGACACTATACTGTCAAAGAGCACCGTCCTTCGGATGAGACGTTAAACCGAGGTCCTGACTCTCTGTGGTCATTAAAAATCCCAGGATGTCTTTCGAAAGAGTAGGGGTGTAACCCCGGCATCCTGGCCAAATTTGCCCCTTGGCCTCTGTCCATCATGGCCTCCTAATCATCCCCATATACTGATTGGCTTCATCACTGTCTCCTCTCCACCAGTAAGCTGGTGTGTGGTGGGCGTTCTGGCGCAATATGGCTGCCGTCGCATCATCCAGGTGGATGCTGCACATTGGTGGTGGTTGAGGAGATTCCCCCTTCTATGTAAAGCGCTTTGAGTGCCGAGAAAAGCGCTATATAAATGTAAGGAATTATTATTATGTGTTTGTTCATATAATGACAGATTATGATGTTTCTAACACACGTGACATCTAAAGACCTGATCTGACGCATGAGCCTCCATGATGCCCCTCTCGTCACGTCCTCTACCTGTGTGTGTGTGTGTGTGTGTTTCAGGTACTGTCCCAACTACAAGCAGCACCAGCAGGCCACGAAGAAGCTGGACCTGTGGTGTCTGCCGCCGGTGCTGGTGGTCCATCTCAAGCGCTTCTCCTACAGCCGCTACATGAGGGACAAGCTGGACTCGCTGATGGACTTCCCGCTGCGGTACGTCACGAGCTCGAGCGAGACAGAAGCGTGTGTGTCCGTGTGTAAACACTCTTGCTCTGTTGATCCTCAGGGATCTGGACATGTCGGAGTTCCTCATCAACCCGAACGCGGGGCCCTGCCGCTACGACCTCATCGCCGTGTCCAACCACTACGGAGGCATGGGAGGAGGACACTGTGAGTATCACCAGCCCATCTCCCTCACCTGCACTGCAAAATATGTTTTTGTTTCCAGTTCAAATGTCTTACAGTTCTTAGATCAAGAAGCATTTTCTTGACAAGTAAAAACACTCCAGGATTTTTCTCCATATAGTGGACTTCACTGGGGTTCAACGGGTTGAAGGTCCAAATGTCAGTTTCAGTGCAGCTTCAAAGAGCGCTACATGATCCCAGACGAGGAATAAGAGTCTCATCTAGAGAAACCATCGGACATTTTCTAAAAAAAATAAACATTATATACTTTTTAACCACAAATAAGTCAAAATTAAGTGAGTTTTCCCTTGAAGGTGCCCTAGAACGTTTTTTTACAAGATGTAATATAAGTCTAAGGTGTCTCCTGAATGTGTCTGTGAAGTTTCAGCTCAAAATACCCCATAGATTTTTTTAATTCATTTTTTTACCTGCCTATTTTGGGGCATCATTAAATATGAGGCGATTTATGCTGCGGCCCCTTTAAATCTCGTGCTCTCCGCCCCCGGAGCTTGCGCTTGCCTTAAACAGTGCCTAAACAAAGTTTACACAGCTAATATAACCCTCAAATGGATCTTTACAAAGTGTTCGTCATGCATGTGTCGGATTATGTGAGTATTGTATACTGTTATATTGTTTACATTTGATTCTGAATGAGTTTGAGGCTGTGCTCCGTGGCTAACGGCTAATGCTACACTGTTGGAGAGATTTATAAAGAATGAAGTTGTGTTTATGAATTATACAGACTGCAAGTGTTTAAAAATGAAAATAGCGACAGTCTTGTCTCCGTGAATACAGTAAGAAATGATGGTAAACACATTTAACAGTACATTAGCAACATGCTAACGAAACATTTAGAAAGACAGTTTACAAATATCACTAAAAATATCATGATATCATGGATCATGTCAGTTATTATTGCTCCATCTGCCATTTTTCGCTGTTGTTCTTGCTTGCTTGCTTACCTAGTCTGATGATTCAGCTGTGCACAGATCCAGACGTTAATACTGGCTTGTCTAATGCTTGAACATGGGCTGGCATATGCAAATATTGGGGGCGTACATATTAATGATCCCGTCTGTTACGTAACAGTGTTATGTTGAGATTTGCCTGTTCTTCGGAGGTCTTTTAAACAAATGAGATTTATATAAGAAGGAGGAAACAATGGAGTTTGAGACTCACTGTATGTCATTTCCATGTACTGAACTCTTGTTATTCAACTATGCCAAGATAAATTAAATTTTTGATTCAAGGGCACCTTTAAAACAAGCAAAATAATCTTATATCAAACCAAAAATAAGATATATAATCTTGTTTTCAGTTTGGAGATTATTTTGCTTGTTTTAAGAAAAAACTCACTTAATTTTGACTTGTTTTTCCTGAAAACAAGAAAATAATTTTTACTTGTCAAGAAAATGCTTCTTGATTTAAGAACTTTAAGATATTTGGACTGGAAACAAGACAAAAACTCTAAGTAAGAACAGCATTTTTTGCAGCGTATCAGGGTGTGACGAGACAGTAACACGTCAAAGGATTTGACACTAACGGGCTGATTTCAGTCTCTTCAGACCTTACTGTAGATGATTTATGAGCTCCTACAGCTTCTGACCTCCTAACTGAACCACAAACTGACAGTATTCAGAGCAGAAACTGAGCTGTCGATGATTTCAGATACCGCCTACGCCCAGGACAAGGAGGATCACAAGTGGTACAACTTCGACGACAGCAGCGTGTCTCCAACCGGCGAGGAGCAGATCGTGGTAAGAGCCTGTCAGTGTCTCCAGCGCCCTTCAGTTAGCGTCTCTATCTCTCTGAATGATGCTCTCCGTGTCTGTTCAGTCCAAAGCGGCGTACGTGCTCTTCTACCAGCGGCAGGACACGGTCAAAGGCATGGGCTACTTCGCTCTGGACCGCGAGGCTCCGGACGAGACGGACGCTCCGCGGGACGACGGCGCCGCGGCTCCGAGCGAGGAGGATCTCAACGACAACGAGCAGGAGGAGGAGCTCGGGCCCCACCGCGACGTGTCCATGAGCACCAACTGAGGAGTAGACGCCCATCCAAAGCCATATCTGCACCTGACGGCGGCACGAATGTACAGACGGGAAGAGCAGCGCGTCTTTAGTTTGGCATGAAGAGTGAGAGTATCTAGAGGACGCTTGTTTGATCCTGTAAATAACACTCAACAGACTCGTGTGTCGTGAGAGCGAGTTCTTTCACCTCGGCCTTATCATCCTCACACTTGTCCGTAACTCCTCCGAACTCGTCCTGACGGAGCAGCGTTTCCCGCTCTGCCTTTGGTTAATGAATGTTCTCGGCGGTTCCTCGCCTTCGACGGCAGGCTTGGGCTCTATGAATACTGTACATAAGAGTTCACTCTGTGAGTGCGCATTTGATAAAGCTATTTATTTATATGGAGATGAACTGAACGTGGCTTTGGTGGAGGACTGGATCATCGGACGTCCTGCATGATACGGGGATGTGCTGTAGCTGCACTCGAGTTCACTGGTTTACATTTGAAATGTGCATGTGTATTTATATACAGACTTCAATAAACTGCTAAAGTCTTGAGTCATGTTGCTCTTTCTTGATCAGAGGCACTTCCTGTGAACGTGTGTTCATATATAGATCTGCTGCTAATGCAGGGCTTGTAGCTCATCTGAGAGTTATATTAATATACATTAATCAAAATGACCTGCTGGCTTATAATTGTGTCAGTTTCATTGACGTGACTCACATTCATCACAGTTCATAGGAGGAATCGAACCCATGGCCTTGTGGTGTTCTTCCCTTTAGCCTTTTTAAGGGATAATTCACCCAAAAATCATCATTTACTCACATTGGTGTTGTTTAGTACACTTTATAAACAAACACAATTTAAAGAAGAAGCAGGGGAACATGTCATGATATACTGTGAGAAACATGAAAGAAGGATTCTGACTGAAAATATCACACAAATGCAGTTTAAACTATTACACTGCAAAATATGCTGTTCTTACTTAGAGTTTTTGTCTTGTTTCTAGTCAAAATATCTTAAAGTTCTTAAATCAAGAAGCATTTTCTTGACAAGTAAAAATTATTTTCTTGTTTTCAGGAAAAATAAGTTAAAATTAAATGAGTTTTTCCTTAAAACAAGCAAAATAATCTTATATCAAACTAAGAATAAACGATATAATCTTGTTTTCAGTTTGGATTAAGATTATTTTGCTTGTTTTAAGGAAAAACTCACTTAATTTTGACTTATTTGAAGAAGAAGTGCGGGAGGATCTGGACACAAACATCAGAACAGAGTCCAAATGTTGTACAATATTCATGCTCCAGATTGAATTGTGCAGATGTCATTACAGCATTAATCAATATAAATGAGTTTTTGACTTAAGTTCACAACTGAGTCGTGTGGTGATACAGCATATACTTCAAAAACAGCATATAATGTACAGCATATATATATAATTTTTTTTTTTTTTTACTTTTTTTAACCTTTTTACGACTTTTATCTCATATTTCAGAGCTTTGGTTCTCATAATTATGATATATGAGATGAGTTATGAAGTCAGAAGTGTATATTGGAGATATAAACTCAGTTCAGTTGGTGGCAGTAATGAACTAAAAGCTGTTTTCACGCCGTCATTAAACAAGAGAAGAAGAAGAATCGAAACTGAAAGTGCCTTCATCTTCAGAGAAGACGCCATTTTCAGACCACCGACCGGAAAGCAAAACAGTTTCCATCCTAACTACTGGTGAGTTCAGTGATGTTCTTCTCATAATAACTTCCATGATGTGTGTCTGTATTAGATAATCTCTGTTTTCCTGACGAGCTCGACTGCGTGTTAGATTATGGGAGGCATTTCCGGTTTGGGGAATTTCCGCTCAAAAAGACTGAAACAAATCATAAATTTGCTCAACAAATAATCCTCATCCGTCAGTTTAACTGAATGAGCTGTAAGATTTCCTTCATGTTTAGACTTTAGGAGAATGATATATAGCGCTGGAAAATCAGATTTATTTAACTGAATCGGTTGTAGCTTCTGATTCATTCTAGTGAATCGGTTCATCTCAACGGTCCTCCTCAAAATATGTGTAGCTTTGGAAAATCTGATTCGTTCTAGTGAATCGGTTCGTTCAGAAGATTCTTAGTGAACAGATTCGAGTCCTTTTTTTTTCAGATTTTTTTTTTGTAGCAAAATATTTAGTTCATCATGTCTTACTAAATATTCCAGTTAAATATTCTAGCAGTATTATATATATATATATATACAGGGCTGGAAATGGCTGAGATTCACTGGGGGGACTCTATATGGGAAGGATTTTTTTTTTTTTTTTTTTTTAACTTTCAATGACTTTTCAGATATATTTAAATATAAAATATTATACAATTATATAATATGCTAACATTAAACAGGCCTATTTCATGTTTCCTCCAAACAATATTTTCTTAATTATCAAGCAAGCACATTGAAAGTTCAATGAACAACATTTATGAATTGTGTGTGGCACAAACATGTTCATTCAACAGAATCTTTGCTTGGAGAAAATAACCTGTTTGATTTTGGCCAAATTAAAGATACATTGTCTATAAATTTGCATATGTGGTGCAGACTGAATTGAACATGTCACAAACATTTTAAATACATTTGTCCTCAGGTTAAAAACTGAATGTTTTGGATGGCTACCACCAAAGTCCCTTTAAGTGTTATTCTATAGTCTTTGCTACCACTCAGTTTAGTATACTTTGAAAATCAACAATTACACATTTAAAGGGGAATCCAGTTTTAATGCAAAAGGAAGCTGATGTGCATTCTAAAAAGCAAAATAATTTGGATAATAATGTAAACATAATAATATTCACTCATCCCTTTTCTTAAACAATGGTTAAAAGGGTTGAAATGTGATGTTTATCATTTTATAAAACTTTTTGAGGATGTTACCATAGACATGAAGTTTGTTTTTTTTTTTTTTAACATTGCTACCTGAACATGCAGTTTTATTCTAATATTCGCTAAACTGCTGATAAGCTGCAAGATTATGTAAATTGAGAATCATTTTTTTTAAATAGTGTTCACAATTCTCCCATGATTCTGAAAAAAAAAAAAAAAAATGTAATTTACTGATTCTAACATCATGTTAGTTGCTGCAGTCTATTTACAAAAAAACATTAATTATTTTGAATGAATTATCTTATAAAAAACAGTTTGAATAAATGATTCAATGACTCAATTATAAAGATGTCACTTGTTTCATAGATGAATCAACGTTTTTGAACAATTCTTTGTAATGAATGATTCAATGATGAATACATTTTTAACAATCATTTGTCACCACCTACTGGTGTAACGATGTAATTGATGCAATCTTTATTTGAAGTATCAAGTTACTTTCAAAGGGTAATTTACTCGATTTTGTTCACTTCCAATTGGGATGGGGGACTGGTTGTCTTCCTTGGTTGTGAGGAGTTTGGGTTTGCTCCCTTGTGAGGATTATTTATTTGTTTGTTGCTTTATTTTTGCAAAATGGTCCACACATGCAAAGTTGGTTGATAACACAACTGCAATAAAGTAACAGCCTATAGTTAACAATTATGTTTACAAAGTACCATGGGAAGTCAAACTATCTACTTAAAATGTACTTATACCGAACTTGTTGATTCTTGAAATACAGACAGGTTTTTCCTAATGGGCATATCTGTCATATTAGCAGAACACATTTTTACACATGAGGAAAACTAAAGTTTAGTCAACAATTCAAGAAGATCCATGATTCTAACTTGTACTTGGCCTTATGAAAAAGTAGTTCTTGTAATTGTTACAAGAAGGATATAATTACAGCTAGACCATTGATGGCTCCTTGTTGCATGCTTAGGGCAATGTTAACTTTTTTCTCTCTTTTTTAAATCTATTGCCTTAATAGATTATATATTTTAAATTCTTCAAGCAAGTTAGTTAAAATGTACCACAATAAATACAATAGAACGTGATAAATTCTAGTAAAGGTGGTCATGAGAAGTTTAAAAAGCTTGCAAAATCATCATCATGTTTTCCCCTCTTTTCATCAGTCTTTTTACTGGCTGTTTTTAGATCATGATGACTTTCTCCATAAAGTTTTACTACATTCTGAATAGAATTCAAATTAAACCCCTTTGAATTCTATTGAGAACGTTCTATTTTATCATAGGAACGGCTCGCGCAAATCTTATCACACTTTTGGAGCGCGCTGGTGAACGCGCCTGCGGTGATTCGCGTGCGGTGCGCCACTCATGCTTATAAAAGCTCCGAACGCGCGATATATACAATTAATTAACAGCCGGATTCTATGTTTCGGTGTGGTGGTTAGATCGAGTACCGGCAACATGTGAGAAGTGCCGGTATGCAAGACAAAGCGTGGGTACGCTACAGATTAAAGTAAGATCGCGTGGGTGTTTGAATTCAGATTGCGATCTTTTTATTAATAATCATGCAATTTTATTGCGCTATGTTTTTGCGCTGAATCGGTTTCGTTTTCGTAGGCTACTGAGTGAATAAATACAGAAATCCCTTAATTTCTATAAAAAAAAAAAATCGAAGCAATTTGAACTGGAACGCCGTCCCCCCCATAAATTCACTCCGGGGCTGCCGGCCCCCCGCGATACCCCACATTTCCACCCCTGTATATATATATATATATATATATATATATATATATATATATATATAGGGTGGGGGGGTAACGCGGGGGGACGGCGTTTCGAGAGTGAATTTCGAGGGGGGACGCGTTCCAGTTCAAACTAGTTTGATTTTTTTTTAGAAACAAAAGAAATTCTGTATTTATTCACTCAATAGCCTACGGAAACGAAACCGAATCCGCGCAAAAACATAGTGCAATAATCATAAAAAGATCGCAATCTGGATTCAAACACCCACGCGATCTTACTCAGTGCTCGAAATGATCCGGTGTTCAGAGATTTTCGGTTTCAGAAGGCGGAGCTTACATTAATATTAATGAGTTTCGCAGACATGCGCGATTGCATGTGCAACTGAGAATTATTAGTATCACATTGTATCTCAAGACATTAGTGGATTATTCCATAAAGGTAACTATATTCTCAGCGTCACGGCTGATTTAGGGCTAAACTACAGTTGTTTACTCTAGGAAACAGTTTATAATGTTTTCATTAGTATATGCACGATTTGTGCATTGGTCTGTAACAATGACAGATACTTCGTGTAACAGCCTTCAGCTATCGTCTACAATAAGTTCAGCTAGTTGTGTTCTTCCTTTGCGATGTTTTAAAACTCGGTATTTTATTAGTTGTTATCATTAAGTACATCACTGCCTGTAACAACTGAAATAAACCTGTATAAATGTTTTTGAGGACCTATATCTATTCTGGTGTTTGGTGTTGTTCTTAAAATCTTGTTCATTTTGATATCATGTAGGCCTATTGCTCTTCAAAAGGATTAAAATGATTTATGTTAAGGCTCACCAAGGTTGCATTTATTTGATCAAAAATAGGCAAAATGGTAATATTGCAATGGCTGTTTATTCCTGTTCCTCCAGTCTTCAGTGTCACATGTCCTTCAGAAATCATTCTAATATGATGATTTGCTGCTCATGAAACATGCTACTATTATCAGTGCTGAAAACAGGAAACCATGATACAGTGCCTGTTGATGTCACGATCTATAGTGTGAGTGCCCTATCTGCCACTTGAGGGCACTCCATCCTGGACTCTTTCACCCATTGACTACACTACCCATAACGCACTGCCGGACTCATTATCCCTTTATCACTTCATTACCACCAGCTGTCATGTATCATTTAATCAGTGTCTGTCTATTTATACCCTGCCTGTTTCTGTTCACTTCCTGGAGTTTTCAGTTCACATTCCCGGTTTGTGTTGTTTCCTGTTCCTGTGTTTTGTTATTGTTTTTGATGGACTGATTACCTGGCTTTTGACCCATGCTTGTTTGTGGACTACGATTTTGGATTACCCTAAATAAACACCTGCACTTGGATCGGTCTCTCGTCTCTGTGTGTGAGCCACCGTGACAGAAAACTCCAGCATCTAAGGATCCAGCAGGATGGGGATCCACATCACTCCTCCTACCACTGTGAGGGAACGGATGGCTCGCCTGAGCAATCTAACCACCCTGCGGCAACAGGGTCATCAGGTCGGTGGATTGGCACAAATGTTCTGGACCCTGGCGGCAGGGCTAGGTTACAATGATGCGTGTCTGATTGACCTTTTCAATGGTTGTCTGGATGACCCGTTGCCGTCGAGGAAGATAGATGGATTGGGTGACATGGATTTTTGGGGGTTCGTCTACTACCTCGAAGATCGGGGTAGGGGGACCCCACCTAATCTACCAGGCAGTGTACATGCTCCAGCCCATGAATCCGTTCCAGAAGTCACAGGGGAGGTAGGCACTGAGCTTCTGCCTAACCCTGGTAAAAGGAGGAGGAGGAGAAGGAGGAAGGTTCCCTTTTTCCCCCAAGGTCCAGAGCCCGCTCCAGAGCCCGCTTCAGTCAGTGAGTCCACTCCAGGGCCCGCTCCAGCCAGTGAGTCCGCTCCAGAGCCCGCTCCAGCCAGTGAGTCCGCTCCAGAGCCCGCTCCAGCCAGTGAGTCCGCTCCAGAGCCCGCTCCAGCCAGTGAGCCCGCTCCAGCCAGTGAGTCCGCTCCAGAGCCCGCTCCAGCCAGTGAGCCCGCTCCAGCCAGTGAGTCCGCTCCAGGGCCCGCTCCAGCCAGCGAGTCCCTTTTGGGTGAGCCACCGCCTCACCCTCATAAGCGGAGGAGAAGGAGGAAAAGGGCTTCCTCCGTCCTACAAGGCCTGGCGAACACTCTAGTGGTTGTTCGTGGGTTCTCCAAGCGCCTTGCCCTGCCGGCGCCACCGAAGCGCCTTGCCCTGCCGGCGCCACCGAAGCGCCTTGCCCTGCCGGCGCCACCGACGCGCCTTGCCCTGCTGGCGCCACCGAAGCGCCTTGCCCTGCCGGCGCCATCGAAGCGCCTTTCCCAGCCCCCTGATACCGCCACGGAGGCCGCCACCGAGCTGTCCGCTCTTCCTGATACGGCCAAGGAGGTCGCCACCGAGCTGGCCGCTCTCCCTGATACGGCCACGGAGGCGGTCACCGAGCTGCCCGCTCTCCCTGATACGGCCACGGAAGTCGTCACCGAGCTGGCCGCTCTCCCTGATACGGCCACGGAAGCCGTCACCGAGCTGCTCGTTCTCCCTGATACGGACACAGAGCACCCTTGGTCGGCCCTGCTTCCACCGTCCAAGCCTTCTGCCCTGCCGCCGCCATCCAAGCCTTCTGCCCTGCCGCCTCTGCCCAGGCTACCAGAACCGTTGAGACCCGCCTGGTCTGTTCCTCCAGCACCGCCCTGGCTCTCAGCCAGGACTCCAGAACCGCTGGAACCAGCCTGGTCAGTTCCTCCAGCGCCACCCTGGCTCTCAGCCAGGACTCCAGAACCGCTGGAACCAGCCTGGTCAGTTCCTCCAGCACCGCCCTGGCTATCTGTGGGGCACCCTGGATCTGACCCGCCATCCCTCCCCCTGATCCTCCTCCTGTCCACCTCCCTCCTGAGTTGTGTTTTTGTTTTGTCTGGTGGAGCGTCTGGTAGCCGCTCCTTTGAGGGGGGGGTAATGTCACGATCTATAGTGTGAGTGCCCTATCTGCCACTTGAGGGCACTCCATCCTGGACTCTTTCACCCATTGACTACACTACCCATAACGCACTGCCGGACTCATTATCCCTTTATCACTTCATTACCACCAGCTGTCATGTATCATTTAATCAGTGTCTGTCTATTTATACCCTGCCTGTTTCTGTTCACTTCCTGGAGTTTTCAGTTCACATTCCCGGTTTGTGTTGTTTCCTGTTCCTGTGTTTTGTTATTGTTTTTGATGGACTGATTACCTGGCTTTTGACCCATGCTTGTTTGTGGACTACGATTTTGGATTACCCTAAATAAACACCTGCACTTGGATCGGTCTCTCGTCTCTGTGTGTGAGCCACCGTGACAGTTGATTCACAGAACAGCAAGTTTGAAGAACAGTATTGAAATCTTTTGTAACATTAGAAATGTCTCCCCCCCCCCTTTTTAAAAAATAAAATCTATTTAATTAATCCTTGTTGAATAAACTTAACCCTTGTTAAATTAATTTATTTAAAAAAAAAAAAAAAACACTACAGTGATTCCAGACATTCAAATAGTAATTTAATGCAAATTCATTTGTGCAAATTATTTGGGGGCCACTGTCTGTAAAAAGATAACGTTTTGTTGTTATAAAAATAGTTTTAAGTAAATATAAAAGTCATTAAAATTCAAAGAGAGGTAAAAATGTCAATCTTTGACTAAAAATGTAATTTTTTGATCTGAGAATAGCTTTCTTATGTGTCATATTTTTATATATTAAGGGATTGCTACAGTAGCTAAAGTTTGTTGTTGGCAAGTCCATGCCCATCTTTTTGTACAAAAACAAAATGTCATTAAATGTCTCACATAATATCATATGTTCACTCCATCACACATTATAGCATCTATTAATCAAAAGCAAATCAAGGCCATATTGCCATCTTTATTCCAGGATTTGTGATATATGTTTTGACATAGTTTAATTTCTTTTTTCTTTCAAATTTTCAATTTCAAAATTTCATGTGCCCCTAATTAAAACCCCATGAAGAACATGCATGTTTATGAACATTAATGACCAGTGAATTCAGGTTGACTAGGACACTTTTGGCCATTGAGATGACTGGGAAAAAGTTTCCCGATTAACCTGAATATATGTCAAATAATGAATGTTTGTGTATCAAAATAAATTGTCCATTTATATCACTGATCATCAATGTATAGGTACACAACACAAGTCACACATCAAAACAACGCATGGCAGAGAATAACAAAAGGTTGCAAAAATCTTTATTAGGCCACTGATTTTAGACATTATTTCTTACATTTCCAGAGGGATGACCTAATTTTAAATCTTCATAAGGTGAGGTAACAGAAGAACATAGCAACATCATTGAAATGGCAGCTGCATATTTTTTTAACAATGTTATTTATTTATTTTCCCATTTATTTGTAATATGAAAACGGTATAATCTACTTCAACTCATTCAGGTGTTCTGGGATGCTTGGTTTTATTGTGCAATCGAAAAATTAAACCTTGTGGTTTCAGTGTATCTTTCTTTAATATATATAAACGGAAACCATGAAAAGACAATATATTTTCAGAATTTTTCACCAACCGGAAAACCAGCGAATGTTAGTCAGAACAGGTAAGCTAACACATGTATCATCACACCAGTAGCCTGTAGGTTACAAAAAATATTATGTCCACACAGACACATTTATGGGATCAGCTGTTACATCGCAAGGTAGCCTATGGAAGAGCACAACGAGCTGAACTCAGACGATAGCTGAAGGTTGCTCTGCTGTTACATGAAGTATCTGTCATTATTACAGACCAATGCACAAATAAGCTCCGCCTTCTGAAACCGAAAATCTCGTAACACCGGATCACACCAACACTTCTCTATCTTAATCTGTAGCGTACCCACACTTTGTCTTGCATACCGCCGCTTCTCACATGTTGCCGGGACTCTAACCACCACACCGAAACATTGAATCGGGCTGTTAATTAAGTGCATGCATTAAGCATGAGTGGCGCACCGTGTGATAA
This sequence comes from Chanodichthys erythropterus, assembly GCF_024489055.1. Taxonomy (NCBI): domain Eukaryota; kingdom Metazoa; phylum Chordata; class Actinopteri; order Cypriniformes; family Xenocyprididae; genus Chanodichthys; species Chanodichthys erythropterus. The sequence goes on from NC_090223.1 coordinate 62,221,048, forward strand.
GATTTGCGCGAGCCGTTCCTATGATAAAATGCGAAACCCATTTGAATTCTATTGAGAATGTAGTAAAATGCTATGAAGAAAACATGATCTAAAGACGGCCACTAAAAAGACTGATGAAAAGAGGGGAAAACATGATGATGATCCTGCAAGCTTCTTAAAGGTGCCCTCGAATGAAAAATTGAATTTATCTTGGCATAGTTAAAGAACATTAATATGTACGCCCCCAATATTTGCATATGCCAGCCCATGTTCAAGCATTAGACAAGCCAGTATTAACGTCTGGATCTGTGCACAGTTGAATCATCAGACTAGGTAAGCAAGCAAGAACAACAGCGAAAAATGGCAGATGGAGCAATAATAACTGACATGATCCATGATATCATGATATTTTTAGTAATATTTGTAAACTGTCTTTCTAAATGTTTCGTTAGCATGTTGCTAATGTACTGTTAAATGTGGTTAAAGTTACCATCGTTTCTTACTGTATTCACGGAGACAAGAGCCATCGCTATTTTCATTTTTAAACACTTGCAGTCTGTATAATTCGTAAACACAACTTCATTCTTTATAAATCTCTCCAACAGTGTAGCATTAGCCGTTAGCCACGGAGCACAGCCTCAAACTCATTCAGAATCAAATGTAAACATCAAAATAAATACTTTACTCACATGATTCGATGTATGCACACAGCATGCATGACGAGCATCTTGTAAAGATCCATTTGAGGGTTATATTAGCTGTGTGAACTTTGTAAATGCGCTGTAATATAGTCGAGAGCTCGTGAGGCAGGGAGCACGCGAATTAAAGGGGCGGCGACTGAAAAAAATCAGTGTATAGTTAATGATGCCCCAAAATAGGCAGTTAAAAAAATTTATTTAAAAAAAAATCTATGGGGTATTTTGAGCTGAAACTTCACAGACACATTCAGGAGACACCTTAGACTTATATTACATCTTGTGAAAAAGCATTCTTGGGCACCTTTAAACTTCTCACAACCACCTTTCCTAGAATGTATCACGTTCTATTGTATTTATTGTGGTACATTTTAACTAACTTGTTAAAGAATTTATAATATATAATCTATTAAGGCAATAGATTTAAAAAAGAGAGAAAAAGTTAACATTGCCCTAAGCATGCAATGAGGAGCCATCAGTGGTCTAGCTTTGATTATATCCTTATTGAAACAAATGCTGTTAAACAATTACAATAACTACCACGTTCAAAAATAGTATTTTCACCCATTTGTTATTCAACATGAAGGATAAGCAAAATAATAAAGAAAACAAAAATAAAAAACAAAAATGGGTGCTAATGAGGTAGAAGTATCTCTGATGTTTGAAAAACCTCGGCGGATTCAACGCTTCATTTCTCAACAAAAGCGAGAGAAATAACAGGAAGCCAAAGAAAAACACATACAACAATTCAAAAGTTCTTCTATATTCTCCTTCTATATTTGCATTAAATCAAACCAAACATCATATTTAGAAAATGTCTTGTGAATTTGCGTTCGTGATTGTTTATGTTTGCGTTTGCAGGAGGCAAAACGGTGTGTGTAATATGTGTCTGTATGGGAAATAAGCACTGAGCTCTGACCGATAATGGCAGGTGGGGAATGTTTTTCTCGGAAGAAGTTGTTTAAAGGGTTAGTTCACCCAAAAATGAAAATAATGTCATTTATTACTCACCCTCATGCCGTTCCAAACCCGTAACACCTTTGTTCATCTTCAGAACACAAATTAAGATATTTTAGTTGAAATCCGATAGCTCCGTGAGGCCTGCATAGGTGTCACGGTGCACACAAGAACAAGATGGTAAGATCCAAGTGCAGTGATGTTTATTACAGGAAACTCCAAGTATGTAATCCAGAACACAGGCAAAGGTTAAACTCCACAAAAACAGTCCAATACAGAAAGCCAGAGAAACAAAAGTGCACGTAACAAAATAACAAACCACAACTGAGGACAGAAACAACTGAGATTAAATAGCCAGACACTAATGAACAAACACAAAACAGCTGAGTGCAATGAACGAGGTTAATGAGTCCAGGGAAGTGTCTTATGGGTAATGTAGTGAATGCATGGGTGGAAATGAGAGTCCGGGATGGAGTGCCCTCTAGTGGCTGATAGGGCACTCACACTATAGATCGTGACATTACCCCCCTCAAAGGAGCGGCTACCAGACGCTCCACCAGACAAAACAAAAACACAACTCAGGAGGGAGGTGGACAGGAGGAGGATCAGGGGGAGGGATGGCGGGTCAGATACAGGGTGCCCCACAGATAGCCAGGGCGGTGCTGGAGGAACTGACCAGGCTGGTTCCAGCGGTTCTGGAGTCCTGGCTGAGAGCCAGGGTGGCGCTGGAGGAACTGACCAGGCTGGTTCCAGCGGTTCTGGAGTCCTGGCTGAGAGCCAGGGCGGTGCTGGAGGAACTGACCAGGCAGGCACTGGCAGGTCAGGATTCCTGGCTGAGTGCCAGGGCGGTGCTGGAGGAACAGACCAGGCGGGTCTCAACGGTTCTGGTAGCCTGGGCAGAGGCGGCAGGGCAGAAGGCTTGGATGGCGGCAGCAGGGCAGAAGGCTTGGACGGCGGCGGCAGGGCAGAAGGCTTGGACGGCGGCGGCAGGGCAGAAGGCTTGGACGATGGAAGCAGGGCCGACCAAGGGTGCTCTGTGTCCGTATCAGGGAGAACGAGCAGCTCGGTGACGGCTTCCGTGGCCGTATCAGGGAGAGCGGCCAGCTCGGTGACGACTTCCGTGGCCGTATCAGGGAGAGCGGGCAGCTCGGTGACCGCCTCCGTGGCCGTATCAGGGAGCTGGGAAAGGCGCTTCGATGGCGCCGGCAGGGCAAGGCGCGTCGGTGGCGCCGGCAGGGCAAGGCGCTTGGAGAACCCACGAACAACCACTAGAGTGGTCGCCAGGCCTTGTAGGACGGAGGAAGCCCTTTTCCTCCTTCTCCTCCGCTTATGAGGGTGAGGCGGTGGCTCACCCAAAAGGGACTCGCTGGCTGGAGCGGGCCCTGGAGCGGACTCACTGGCTGGAGCGGACTCACTGGCTGGAGCGGGCTCTGGAGCGGACTCACTGGCTGGAGCGGGCTCTGGAGCGGACTCACTGGCTGGAGCGGGCTCTGGAGCGGACTCACTGGCTGGAGCGGGCTCTGGAGCGGACTCACTGGCTGGAGCGGGCTCTGGAGCGGACTCACTGGCTGGAGCGGGCTCTGGAGCGGACTCACTGGCTGGAGCGGGCTCTGGAGCGGACTCACTGGCTGGAGCGGGCTCTGGAGCGGACTCACTGGCTGGAGCGGGCTCTGGAGCGGACTCACTGGCTGGAGCGGGCTCTGGAGCGGACTCACTGGCTGGAGCGGGCTCTGGAGAGGACTCACTGGCTGGAGCGGGCTCTGGAGTGGATTCACTGGCTGGAGTGGACTCTCTAACTAAAGCGGGCTCTGGAGCGGACTCACTGGCTGGAGCGGGCTCTGGAGCGGACTCACTGGCTGGAGCGGGCTCTGGAGAGGACTCACTGGCTGGAGCGGGCTCTGGAGAGGACTCACTGGCTGGAGCGGGCTCTGGAGAGGACTCTCTGGCTGGAGCGGGCTCTGGAGTGGATTCACTGGCTGGAGTGGACTCTCTAACTAAAGCGGGCTCTGGAGCGGACTCACTGGCTGGAGCGGGCTCTGGAGAGGACTCACTGGCTGGAGCGGGCTCTGGAGAGGACTCACTGGCTGGAGCGGGCTCTGGAGAGGACTCACTGGCTGGAGCGGGCTCTGGAGAGGACTCACTGGCTGGAGTGGACTCTCTAACTAAAGCGGGCTCTGGAGTGGACTCACTGGCTGGAGCGGGCTCTGGAGTGGACTTACTGGCTGGAGCGGGCTCTGGAGCGGACTCACTGGCTGGAGCGGGCTCTGGAGCGGACTCACTGGCTGGAGCGGGCTCTGGAGCGGACTCACTGGCTGGAGCGGGCTCTGGAGCGGACTCACTGGCTGGAGCGGGCTCTGGAGCGGACTCACTGGCTGGAGCGGGCTCTGGAGCGGACTCACTGGCTGGAGCGGGCTCTGGAGCGGACTCACTGGCTGGAGCGGGCTCTGTAGCGGACTCACTGGCTGGAGCGGGCTCTGTAGCGGACTCACTGGCTGGAGCGGGCTCTGTAGCGGACTCACTGGCTGGAGCGGGCTCTGTAGTGGACTCACTGGCTGGAGCGGGCTCTGTAGTGGACTCACTGGCTGGAGCGGACTCACTGGCTGGAGTGGGCTCTGGAGCGGACTCACTGGCTGGAGTGGGCTCACTGGCTGGAGCGGGCTCTGGAGTGGACTCACTGGCTGGAGAGGACTCACTGGCTGGAGCGGGCTCACTGACTGGAGCGGCCTCCGGGCCTTGACGTCCGAAGGAAGCCTTCTTCCTTCTCCTCCTCCTCCCTTTACCGGGGTGAAGCTGAGGCTCAGTGCCCACCTCCCCTGTGACTTCAGAGACGGATTCATGATCTGGAGCATGCACACTGCCTGGTTGACTTGGTGAGGCCCAATCTACCCGATGGCGGAGATAGGTGGCGAACCTCCAAAAATCCAAGTCCTGTAGCCCTTCCATCTCACACTGAGGTAGAGGATCATCAATGCAGCAATTAAAAATCTCCTTCAGCGCTGCATCGTTGTACCTCAGCCCCACCGCCATCGTCCAAAAGACCGTGGCGAAGCATCCTACCTCTTCTCCCTCCTGGCGTAGAGCCATCACTGCCCCAAGCAGTGCCATACGCTCCCTGCAAGTGCCTGCCAGAATGGTCCTCATGCTGCTGGATCTTAATAGGGTGGTTTGTTCTGTCACGGTGCACACAAGAACAAGATGGTAAGATCCAAGTGCAGTGATGTTTATTACAGGAAACTCCAAGTATGTAATCCAGAACACAGGCAAAGGTTAAACTCCACAAAAACAGTCCAATACAGAAAGCCAGAGAAACAAAAGTGCACATAACAAAATAACAAACCACAACTGAGGACAGAAACAACTGAGATTAAATAGCCAGACACTAATGAACAAACACAAAACAGCTGAGTGCAATGAACGAGGTTAATGAGTCCAGGGAAGTGTCTTATGGGTAATGTAGTGAATGCATGGGTGGAAATGAGAGTCCGGGATGGAGTGCCCTCTAGTGGCTGATAGGGCACTCACACTATAGATCGTGACAATAGGGAGCAATGACATTTCCTCTCTCAAGATCCATTAATGTACTAAAAACATATTTAAATCAGGTCATGTGAGTACAGTGGTTCAATATTAATATTATAAAGCCACGAGAATATTTTTGGAGCGCCAAAAAAACAAAATAACGACTTATTTAGTGATGGCCGATTTCAAAACACTGCTTCAGGAAGCTTCGGAGCGTTATGAATCTTTTGTGTCGAATCATGATTCGGATCGCGTGTCAAACTGCTGAAATCACGTGACTTTGGTGCTCCGAACCGCGGATTCGACACAAAAGATTCATAACGCTCCGAATCATGATTCGACACAAAAGATTCATAACGCTCCGAATCATGATTCGACACAAAAGATTCATAACGCTCTGAATCATGAATCGACACAAAAGATTCATAACGCTCCGAATCATGATTCGACACGTTGATTCATAACGCTTCGATGCTTCCTGAAGCAGTGTTTTGAAATCGACCATCACTATATAAGTCATTATTTAGTTTGAAATTCAAACCATCAGTTTAGTCCTAACATGCCCTTCTTTAAAAGGGGTAAGGATACTTAGTGTATCAAATAAGGAGACTAAGCTTGATACTTGAATGTCTAAATGATACTTGAATTAAAATGATACTCAACCATTTTAATTAAAACTGTCCTGATGGGTACCTTTATCCCTTTCCAATGAGGAGGAGATTTCAATCTGGCACTTCTCCAATCAAGTGCTGCGATTGGCTGCTGACATCAGAGAGGATCCTCGTTTCCTTTCCTCCCTTCCTTTCCTAACGTCTCAGCTCCACTCCGTAGGATGTGAGGGAAAAAATGAGGATGGAGGAATTGAAGGAAATATTATTTGTATATTGGAATGTTCTTGATCCCTTGAGCGTCATTTCAAAGCATCTAACTGTCTTGCACTGGACTTGCCCATATCAGATCACAAGTTAAGCCGCGCACACGCTTAACGATTGTAAGGCCGATTATGAATGTATATTGACACTTATGACTGATCGCGCTCAAACGCATCCAGTCAGAGCCAGCTGCAGACTATAGGAGAGTTTTTCAAGGGCTGCCACCCGCCCTTAATCTAAAAGCCACTCTAAAATCGGAGGCTTTCCAGATAATTTCCAGTTTTCTTTCAATCACACGTCTGCCCAGCATGATGCAGGGCCACCAAGAATATATAAACTAGGACAGAGATCATACTGGGTCTGTGATATCTTTAAAATATAATCGTGCACCTCCCTCCAAAAATACTGGACTTCTGGACATTTCCATAAAACATGAAATAGGTTGCCCTCCTCTCTTCATTCAGGATTATCCTTAAAACCCGCTCTAAACAGCCTTCTGGGTGTCCAATAGAATCTGTGTAAGATTTTAAATTGTATGAGACGTGTTCTAATATCTCTGGACATCAATTTTAAATTCCCAGTGATCCTCTCCCATTCCTCATCCTCAAATGTGCATCCCAAATCTTTTTCCCAAATTATCTTAACCGCAGAACTAATATTTTGGCCGATCTGACTAATAAGTAAAGAATAATATTTAGACACCTCATGGCCAGTACCCACAATCTTCTGGATTAACGGTGATATGATTTTTAAACACATTTCGATATATACATTACAGCATTTCTCACTGTCTTGAGGCGCAGCCGTTAGAAAGAGCAGAACGCGATTGGCTATTTGCGTGATGACGTACACCACAGAGACACGCAGTCACCAGTGCTCATAGATCAAATGCGAACCCGGCAAGTTTTACAAAATGAGTACACCTGATGCAAATGCGACGGAACAAGCTTCCACAACTTGATGAAATATGTGTGCATAACTACACCATGCTGGTTAATGTTTGGTGTAGGAGAATGTGTGAAATAAAAACTTTAAACACGGATACTTTATTCTGTATGAGCTATGAGCCACGTGGCTAGTGTTATTAAACTCACCGCGAAGCTCCACGCTGAAACTGATCATATGCGCGCTCCGCCTGTATATCAAAATAACAATCGTATTTTTCATGTGTTCGTATTCAAACTCCAGTTCTGACGACATCGCGAGCAAAACATAAACACTCATGTGCTGCTGTGCTGAGGGAAACATATACGGCTCGCGTGTTTGAACGCAGCTAGAGCAGGCAGAGGAGAATGAGCCGCACTTCTGTGACATTTAAACTCTCCGCTGTAATGCGATCTCACGCGATCATATTTTCCATTTGTGCCGGTAGATTACAGCAAAACAATCCACATGCACACAAACCTCTGCTCTGGTCGCGTCGCAGGAAAACACATTGTGTTGTAGCACTGAGGAAACGAACACCAGCGATATGTCTCTGAATGACAAGAGACTGAGGTGAGAGAAGTGATACTTCCTCATGCATAAAACCGCAATTATAATGGTATGCATACTACAGCGCAGTGATTGGATTGAATGAGCTTTATGTCATGAATATATAGGCTATGTTGAGATTCGCTCAAAACGGTCTACGTCAGCATGTTCGACCAGCCCATACTTGGGCCAAAAGTACACGATGACGTCAGATTTAGTGACGTTGCTCCGACTCAGCTTTTCAAACCGGAAGACAGAAATCGCTCTGAAAAATGCAAAAATAACTATTTTTCACTTATGAATAACATTAATGAACACCTTTAGTGTTTTCAATGATGTGCAGCCTATACACATCTGTTTACATCTCAAAAAAAGTGTTTTGGGGTTTCATGACCCTTTAAGAATAATAAAATCAGCCTATGTTATAGTTTAATGTTAAAGATATTAACATTACTAAAGTGAGTGAGTCTTATGTTTATTATTATGTTTGTATGAAGGCTAAATACAAATAAAAGCTGAACAAATTTATTTGTACCGTTTTTATTTCTAAAATATATAGTTTTATAGGAAGAGATAACATAGATTTGGCAAATTCATTTTTCAGATGTTTGTAGGTACAGACATCCGTTGTGGCCGTTCTTGGCAGTTTTTCTGAGGCTATTATATAGTTCATATCGATATCGGAATTATATCGTATCGACCGAAATTAAGAATTATATCGTGATATAAATTTTGGCCATATCGTCCAGCCCTACATCATTATAAAGATCTAAGACTCAAGCTTCAATTTTTAATCTCTATTTTACTCTTGATAGTGTATGGTGTCCGTTATTTGTTAATATGCGTCGGGAGTGTATGAATATGAGTAACGGAGTCTTTACCTTTTCATTGAAATATGAGCGTCAGCCTCATCCATTGAGAAAAAACTCCTGTGAGATCGTCATGAAAAAACTTGACAAAATAACATCCCTCAGGGCTTTTTGCTTAAAGGCATGCACATTTGGAGAAATATTGATGGATTCTCGTACGTTTATGTCGATTTTCTATACAGAGGGACTCTGAGTAATATTTATTCAATTTTTACCCGAAACACGCTGTTGTCATCATATGAGCGCTGTATACACAGATCTACTGTGTTTTCAACTCATACCTGCAGCCAGAGGGCGCTCTGTGCAACACTAGTCCACAAATGCCACAAGAAAGAAAAAAAAAATCATCTGACCTCCCAGGAACTAACACAGAGATCGCTGAAAACGTCAATAAATATGCAAATCGACACTTTTGAAAGTTATAAATACACGATTGTGACTATATGTAGTTTATCTTTGTTCCTTACGCCATGTCTGGTATTAATAGTAGATAGATTATATTTATAATGCAATGCTAATCTTTTCTCATTGTGCAGAATAGCATACAATGATATATTTTCGGTCTGATTTTTTTTATCCGAAACCACATCACATCAAAGAAGGTTATTTAAAACACTCGACTTGTAAGTTTGGAGCAAAAACATGGTTTTAATCTTATAAATTGTTGTGTTTTGTTGGTGTGCTGAGCTAACATGCTAGCGAGCCCAGAGATGCACCTGTTCTGAGCTAATGCAAATAAATAATTTTGAATTGTACAGCTCACTGATTTTTTTTTTCTTCTTTTTTTCAAGAAGGGCATTAGATACAGTTTCAAAGAAGGGGAAGTGAGAAGTTTGGTAAAAGAAATGAGGGATTAAATCATCTTGAATAGAACATCAGTAATTATAATAGAGACAAAAGAAACGAATACATGGAGCCATAAGCAGACCGGAGAGGTGTGAATGTGTTCAGGGGAGACTGAAACTGAATGGGGCAGTTAGCACCACATAACAAACGAGACAATACACTTGAATAGATGCTGAGATGACAACAATAAACATCAGTTAGCACTTTAGAGTCTTTTCAAAATAAAGTCTCATGAAATGGTCTTGAAAAACATTTAATAAAACTCAGAGTTTTAGACTTATCATCTTCAGATTTGAAATGTAACATGGTCAGACATGTGGCTTTAGCTGCAGTGCATTTCTAAAATGCTAAAAGGCCAACTTCACTTTTATTTCTATAAAGATATTTCATAAAAATAAATTTCTAATAACTTTTCAAAACTTTGAAGCTATTTTTATCTATTTTCTTCATTGTGACAATAATTAATTGTGACTTTACAATAAACTGTAAAGTGTCTGCTTTCAAATGAGACATTACTTATGATTTTAGTGCAAAGGGTTCATGAACTATCTGTTTTAGTTTGGGTATGTCATTTCTTGGGATTTTCCAAAAGCTGGGGTGCTGGCTAACAGGTTAAACAGTATGGCCAGATGCAGGTAGGCTGTGTACCATTTCCAGGATGCAGGTTCTGTAGTTCTCGGGAACGAAGACCTTGTTTGGTGGACAATCCACTGGGATTTCGGTCTGAGCGTTGGCCTCCTCGAGCTCGGTCATGATATCCCACTGTATGGGTGCAACAATGAGAGATGCAGGTAAGACAGTTTCTGGTTCTTGCTGAATGAGCTCACCTTCGTGTTATCGTGAGAGAGCATCAGCCTTGACATTTTTGGAGCCTGGTCTGTATGTTACTGTGAAAGTGGGCTTGTCGGGGGTTCAGTCTTTTTGCGGTTCTGAGGTATTCGAGGTTCTTGTGGTCGGTTAGCACAGTGAGTCGCTCCCTCCAACCAATGCCGCCATTCCTCAAATGCAGCCTTCATCGCTAATAACTCTCGGGCCCCGATATCATAGTTTAGTTCTGCCGCATTGAGTTTCCTGGAATAGAATGCACAGGGATATTGTTTAGGAGGGTTACCTTGTTTTTGAGAGAGTATGGCCCCAAGACCAGTACTGGATGCGTCGACCTCCACCACGAATGGCTTAGACGGGTCAGGATGATGGAGGATGGGTGCTGTTGTGAAGCGAAGATCCAGCTTGGTGAAGTATTTGGCCGTAAGTGGTTTGGTGATGGCGGTCACACTTCCAGTGCCCAGCGGGCGGTCGTCTATCCTACGACTTCTCTCCTTCTCAGACAGGCTTCAGTACTCTCAGATTCACTGGAATTAACAAGCGCGGGTGGCTCATTGTTGGTGTCTCGGCCGCGTGGGTAATGGCCGCGGCTGCGAGCGATGGTGGCATTGGAGGCGCAGGTGTTTGAAGCCCCTGTAGCGCCTTCACCAGTTCCTCGGTAATAGAGGTGAGACGGTTGAGCTGGTGTTGATGAGCTGGCTGGCTTGGGCTGACAAGGTTGCACACAGGTGAGAGAAAGCAGCTGGATCTCGTGTTAGCGAAGTCTTCTGTAGCGAATCATCACTCAGGCTGGGATACATTTGTATGCTTTTATTAAACAGTGCGTAGTCGTACAGGCAAGGTAGATCAGGGGCAGACAGGAATAACACAGGGCAGACAGAATCGTAATCAGGGACAGGCAGAAGTCAGGGCTGGCAGATAACACTCACAGAACAATATCCAAAGCACAGGTCAAGGGACAGGCAGCAGAGGTTCGTCAACGGTAAACAGCAGGTTCAGCAACAGGTAATCAGACAATCAAAAAAAATTAACGCTCAGAAATGTACACCACGGCAATACAAGACTTCGCGTCTGAGTGTTGTGTGTGTGAGTCCTTTATAGTCCACTAAACAAGGTACAGCTGGCGGGTAATTAGTCCAAGGCAGAGGCTGATGGGAAATGTAGTGCGTGTGTGTGTGTCAGTATTCGGGTGAAGGCTCCCTCCAATGGTCAGAGGAGGGAATCACGGAGTTCGTCTCTGTGACAGTTAGTTTGCAGAGCAGCCTCTGGATGTTTATATAACAACTTCAGCCATTTTATAAAAATCGGGCCAATTCCAAAAGCTTCTAATGCTGTGAACAAGTAAGGCCATTCAACACAATCGAATGCCTTCTGGGGGTCAAGTGACACTGCAGAAATAGGAGAACTATCATTCCTGACTGCTCACATAATGTTGATGAAGTGTCTAATATTATTAGAAGAGTACCTATTTTGAATAAAGCCAACATGATCAGGCTGTATTAGAGCTGAGATTACTTTCTGTAAGCGGTTGGCAAGAATTTTAGAAAAGTATTTTGATGTCTAGACTCTAGAGGAATCAATGAAATTGGTCGGTAGCTAGAACAATCAGTTGGGTTTGTTGGAAACTTTTTTTCCTCGTCGAAGCATAGACCAGGAGACTTTGGGATCTCTTGAAGCAGAAGTTACTCTTTATTGAGAAACACGCTGTGCGTCGCTGTGGTCATCCAAAATCTGACTAAGGCAGTGACTTGGTAGTTCATATACATTCAAGGGGGAGGGATACATAGAGTAGAGGTGTGGATAATCTAAACAAAGGATGCAAATGCAGTACAGGAATCAGATCATTCCCTACATTTCCCAGCCATGATCTAATCAGCATAAATGTGTCATTCAAATGCATAGGTGCTAATCCAATCAGTCTGACAGTATCACCCATACCTTTACATTATCATAGAGACAAAAGCACCGCTGTATCTTGAGCTTGTCATGCCAAATGGTCAGGAAGACAAAAGGTTAATGTCTCAGACATCTGGGCTGCCTGCCTTGATCTCCTTTAGAATGTCATTATCTTTACCTCAAAATGGAAAACACAATATACCTCACCTTAGTAATTCATGTGAGGTGATGTCAGGATGTAGAATCAACAGATCTTAAACAGATTATTAAATTTGTAATCCCACAGGTTCTTCCCCTTCTGTGTCCCCCGACAGCTTTGAACCTGTCTGGTCCAGGAGCCTTTTCTGTTGTCAACTTCTTAATTACCTCTGAAATTTCATCTTCTGTTATGGGAGAATCCAAAAGCTCCCACTGATTCTCACTAAGAGACAGAATATTAAATCCACTGAGGAAGTTTTTTATTTCTTCCTCAGAGGAGCTACTACAAGAAGTGTACAAATTTAGATAGAAATCCTCAAATGCAGCATTAATATCCATGGCCTTGGTTACAAGGCCTCTCCAGGGGTTCGGATAGCACATATTGAGGCAGAGGATTCCCAATGTTTAATGTATCTAGCCAACATTTTCGCTGCTTTATCCCCAGATTCAATTGATTTTTCTTTAAGTCTGAACAGGTCAAATTCTACTTTCTGAGTAAGAATATTATTGTGTTGATACTTTAGCTGTGTTAAGAGTCTAAGGTTGCCTTGGTTCATTCTCCGTTTAAAATTCTTCCTTTTTTTTCAAATCTTTGATCTGCCAACTTGTTACGCTCTAACTTTTTCCTGGCTGAGGCGTACTGTATAATGACCCCTATAACATATTCTTTTAACGCCTCCCATGCCACCCCTACTGATGGAGCTGAATTTAGATTAGTAGATAAATAAAAATCTATTTGGTCTTTGAGTAAATCTTTAAATGAAGGGAGATGCAACAAAGTGGAGTTAAACCTCCATCTATATGATCTTTTAATAGTGTCCAATGGTGTAAGATCCAGAAATACTGGTGCATGGTCTGAAATCATTGTTGCCAATTTTACAGTTTAGCATAGAGGGAACAATGTTTTTAGAAATAAAAAAATAATCTATACGTGAATATGTGTTGTGTGGAGATGAAAAGAAAGTATAATCTCTGCCAGATGGATTAAGCAACTTCCAAGCATCAACAAGGCCTAGAGAAGACACTTGCTTTAACATAGCGGCTGATCTAGGGGTCCTCGTGCCGACCGAATGGCTGCGGGCTAAAATAGCATCTACAGCTACATTCATGTCTCCTGACCATATGACCAGATAATCACCCAAATCAAACAGAATACCTTCTAAAGTGGCAAATAAATTAGGGTGATCACTAGGGTTGAGCAAGTACAGCATTATCTGTATCTGTATCTGTTAACCATATGAATTATCTGTATCTGTACTCGGAGTGGGTGGGGCCTAATCCGGAAGTAGGCGTGGTTTGTCTTGCAATGGGCGGGGCTTTAACCGGTGTGTTATTTTAAGCATGCAATTGATATGGGTTGATCAGAAATTGTTATATTTATTGCTGATTAGAAAAATATTTACAGGACAGCATCAGTATTGAACTTCAGATCAATGGTTTTGATCACGATAGCAAACGAATTATATTACAGAACAAGTTTTGCAACAATGAAAACAAAACAATGCAGTGCAATTATGAAGTAAAATGTAATGAACAACATAACTTTCTTTTTTAACTTTTTATTTTTTTATGATCAGTGTGATTTTTTTTTTTTTGGTTCTTTTTTTTATTTTTTATTTCCACACCATGTGTGTGTGTGAGTGTGTGCGAGTGTGTGTGTGTGTGTGTGTGAGAGAGAGGAGTAAGTAAGAGGGAGAGCGAGAGAGAGAGAGCAGGGGGACTGTATTCTACGGATCAAATAGTCCGACGCTGTTTTTCAGATCTGCATTGACTTTAATGAAGACCAGTTGTTCCACATGGCTAGGGTCTAAGTTTGCACGCTGTGGACTGACCACATTTCCAGCTGTGCTAAAAACACGCTCAGACTGGACACTTGTTGGTGGACAACTGAGATGCTGCAGTGCAAAGCGTGCAAGATTGGGCCAGCACTGAAGCTTGCCTGACCAGTATTTCACTGGGTCATCGGTAGGCATGTGACGGTATCAAATTTTCATGTTGCGATTAATTGCTGAAGCTTTTATCACGGTATATGGTATTATCATGATATTGAAATAAGTTGCAAAAAAAAAAGTGTTGTCATAGTATAACAGGTTTAAGAACTCTTTTTGTAATAACAAAAATAACTGAATGTTTAAATACAATAAAACAATACACAAAAAATATAAAGTCAAATTTTTAAACAGATTAAAGTGCAAAAGAATTAGGCTATAAAGAACAACATAACACTTTACAATAAGGTCTCATTATTTAATGCATTAACTAAGATTGAGCAACAGCTACATTTGTTACAGAAAGTATTATTTTTTGTTAATGTTAGTTAAGAAACACAACTGATCATTGTTAGTTTTATCTCAGGTCCATTAAATAAGTTCTTTTGATTTTAGTAATGTTATTAAACAGTAACTAAGAATAATCAACGCTTTATAAGTATTTTTCATTGTCAGTTTGGTAATAATGAATTAACATGTTAACTAATGAAGCCGTATGTCTTTAAGTTTTACTGAACAAAAACAAATAATCAGAACATTTCTAATCATTAGGGTATGTTGTAGTCCAGATTAAAATATATGTTTGAGGCATTTTAAAAACTTCACCAGTGCAGTTACTTTGTTTATGAGGTTTCCGGGGTAACCGTTGCACTCTGCTGTTCCATCAGCGCCCTCTGCTGTCAGAGAGTGAACATGCACTCTAATTCAGCTCGTCTCCTTCACTCGTTCCGCCATGTGATTCTCATGCACATTGGGCTTGTTTACATCTGAGCGCATGTCTCTTTGACGCAGAATACAGCGGTGTTGTGCATTTTATACAGTTGATGGGGAAAGTATTCTTATATGCATTATAAAAATTTTAATAATTGGTAATAAATCATTATTTACGGTATTTTGAAATGCCCACGATAACAATACCGTGCATATTCATTATCGCGATATATCGCATTACCGAATATCGGCACAAGTCTAGTCATCGGTAAGGCTGATGTCCCCATCTGTCAGGTAGGCCTCCATATCACCTGATGGTAAATGTGTCCTCATTGGCATAGCCGATTTCTTTTTCTGCAGGAAAGACAAGACTGAAGTGCTGCTGGTGGCAGGTGTCTCTTCTGTGTTTCTTGCAGGTGTAGCCACAGGGTCACAGAGCTCCATCCTGAGGAGTAATGTCCTCTTCAGTGCCTCCACATCAACATTGTTTGGAAAACAGCTGACCTTATATCTGGGGTCAAGGAGAGTGGCAAGCAGAAATGTGGAGTTTGCAAAAATTGGTTCGAAACGCCATTCTAATTCTTTGCTCAGACTGGCTGCCAGTTTCCTTGCTGCTGTGCCTTACTTTTCCCTGGACTCAGCTGCAACATCTTGGCCCAGCCCCACTGTGGCATCCTGATCATCATCACCAGCCATGAACTGATCAGATTCATCCTCAGATTCCTCACCAGCTGCAAGACCTCCCACATGCAGTGACCTGATGATGAAGCAGAGGCCATGCAGGAGGGGGATGACCTCAGAGATGGAGGCGCTGTGTTTTGAGAGTGCCCGTGTGACCTCCTCAAAAGGACTAAGAACAGTGAGCATGTCTGATGCTAACCCCCACTCATTTGGATAGATGATTGTTGGAGCTCTACCCATGTTAGACTCCTGTGTCATAATCTGCACAGCCCTGCGCTGCTCCACCAGCCGCTGGAGCATGTAGAACGTATAGTTCCACCTTGTTTTTATATCTGTTATGAGCGTGTGCTGGGGGAGGTTCAATTGTGTTTGCAGCTCAAGTAGTCTGTTGCTGGCTTTGCTTGAGCAATGAACATGGCCAGATATGCTCCTGGCTTTGGAGAGAAGGGATGTCACAACCCTGTTCTTCTCCAGTGCTTTGATCACCACCAAGTGAAGCATATGGGACACACAACGAATGTGCCCATATTCAGTCAAAGCTTTCACCATGTTGGCTGCATTATCTGAAACAACAAACCGTATTGTGACAGACTGACCAACAGACTCTTCCCATTCTCTCATCTTTTCCTTAAGGCAGCACAGAATGTTGTTTGATGTGTGCTCAATGTCCAGCACACCAACATTTAGCAGCTGTAGTGAATTCCAGGGCCCAGTTTACGGCCGGGCCCCTCTCTCTCTGTAACAGTGGACAAAGGTTTGCTACATTTTGATTGGATCTCGGTGGACTAACACAAACAAACTGTCCAACGCCATCAGATAAAGATGTAAGGACAACATCCAGACCTCTCTTAGAGGGTAAGAAGAAGACCTCTTGTACCAAGCCTGGGAAGGACAAGACTTCTCATTGGTCCACAGGCAGTTATTACCCTTCACCCATCTAAACACTACTTCCTAAAGTTGGCCAGAGACTGCCATAAAAATTCCTTGGGACCTTAGCAGAAATGGGTGAAACAAAGAAAGATCACAAAGATCCATCCAAATCCATTCAAAACTATGTTTGAAAACCTTAAAACTGATGCAAACTACACATCCATTTCACACTTATTCACAGAAATAAGTATTCTCAGTGACAGCCATTTGTAGTGCAACATCTGATACAAATACAGCTGTTAATGTACAATTGAATGACAGTTCAATCTTTTTCCATCATGTTTAGTCTCTATTTGTTTAGAATATTGCCAAAGGTATTCTGGTGGTGGTTTGGAAAGTGAGAAATGCATTGGTAAACTTTAAAGACACTGTAAAGACTTCCAACTTTGTGCTTCATGCAAATGAGTTCCACAGGGGAGAGAAGGGTGGGCCACACTGTGTGTCCCCTCTGATGCCAGCAGCCAATCACAGCACTCGAATGGAGAAGCGCCAAAATGCAATCTCCTCCTCATCGGAAAGGAATAAAGGTACCCTTTCAACAGACACTCCTTGTTCTGAGTCTCCCATCGGGGAAGACGTAACAGATATAGCGTTCTGAGTCTGTCCGGCACGGGGACAGATATTAACAGATACAACACCGTTCTGAGCCTCTGAGGCAGCAACAGAGACGACCACGTTCTAAGCCTCCAGCTTTTGAGGAAAGAGACGTTAACCAACACTACGTTCAAAGTTTCCGTCCAGCGGGACAGTAACGACAACTGCAACAAGGTTAAGCTCAGGAGAGCAAATCTTCACTTCAAGGTACCTTCGTCTGTGTGTTCCAGATTGTTAAGGACCTTCTGCACCTACACCAGGGCCTCATCTGCATGTTCCAGATTTTAGGACCCTTTGGTGCTCCAGGAGATCAGCATCCCACAGAGCTTCGTGTTCCAGACTGTTGAAACAGATTCTGGCTCCTCTCCCCACTGCATTGTCACCCAGCACAACCAGTGGAAGACGTCACCGTCATCGGACTCAACCAAGTGGAACGTAAATATCACTTAACGAAACCTCTTTCCAGAGACCTTGGCATTGTTGTATATTATCAGTATATAGTTTCCTAATTCCTATTAGATTCAATATAGCTGATGTTAGTCAATAACAAATAATCTCTCGTTTATTTGTTTGTTGCATAATAAGGTTCTCCACCTATTATTTTCAGAGAAACAGTTTATCTTTCCCTAAGATAACGTAACTCTTCCATAGCCACACTCAACTTAATCACTTGTATTCTATGTATCTTATGCACTTTATTCCTTTATCATTCATGGTATTCATTTAGCAGTTGTGTTAGTTATTCTTGTTTATCTTTTTTGTTAATAAAATTTATTTTATTACACTTGTGTCTTCCTTGTGCTGATAATACAGAAAAGGTTCTACAAGTTAGCAATTTCACCAATCTTTCAGATAAATCAGCTGACCACTTTACATTAATTCTAAATGAATGAAAGCCCCTGTTGGGAGTGTTCTCATACGGCCAAGGTAACAGACCTTGACTGGTGCCCTGAACTAGGGAAAAAGGGGGAAGTGGTCATCTGATGTACTCATAACCACACCTTAAGAGACGTGTGTCCAAAAATCACAACGTCAGCGGTGGCTTGAGTACCAATCCCTATTTTACTTCGCGTCCTTGGATGGACAAAGTAAAAATCACTACACAGCCCTGCTTTCCTCTGTACTGAAGCTTTCCCTACACATTCACACCAGTGCCCAGTAAGACAGAGATATGCATGTGCATTGTGATTGCTGGTCCAGAGATCTGTAGTGAGGTTGATGACACCTCCTTCAGCTGCCTTAAGTGACTGGACCAACTCCCCTCTAATTGCCTCATACAGCATGTTTACCAGAACTCTACCGGTTTGCAAGTAAGTACGTATTATTAATGTTACAACCCAAAGTAAAAAGCTGAAGAAACCCTAAACGTTAACGGAAAAGACCCGCGAACCCGAGTGACTGAGGGAGAGACAGAGAGCTGTGAGTGAGCAGAGCGAGACACAGCAACACAATACATCTGTATGTGTGTAGGGGAGGGGCGCTGTGACTAGCCTATCACAGAACGCTGACACAATCAGCTACCCAATGATGATTTTCATTCAATCCGAGCACAGATATTGACTCGCATTACTCGTATAATACTCGTACTCGGCAGAAGTGCTTTATCCGTACCGGATACTCGTTTCAGCCGAGTATCCGGCTCATCTCTAGTCATCACTATTTGGAGCATATGTATTGGCCAAAATGTACAGTCTCCCCTGCAACTCTGCCAATATGACTATGATCCTACCCGCCTTGTCACGTTTCTCCTTTATACATTTAAACTGAAGGTTTTTATGCACCAGAGTGATCACACCCCTACTCTGACTCGAGCAAATACTGTAAAAAAAAAAAGAAACATGACCAACCCAGTCTTTACATAGTTTCTGTGACTCTTGTTCAGGTAAGTGGGTTTCTTGTAGAAAAACAATATCAAGTTTTCTAGACCTGAGACTGATAAGCACCTTTTTCTTTTTAATAGGATTCCCCAAACCTTTAACATTCCATGTGGCGAGACGTAAATTACAACTATTTTGGACTGACTTGGCTAATTAGATAAGTTGTGTTAGTATTTATCTTACGAAACCTAACATGAAGATGCAAACAGAACACATTCAACCCCCGAACAAAAAACATTAAGAACAGAAGGTAAAAATAAAAAAAAAACAAATCCATTGCTAATTCTGTAATCTCTCAGGTTAGGAGTCTGGGTGTCGTCCTAATACTTTGTCCTTTGAAACGCATGCAAACAATATTGCTTGGTCTGCATATTTATTGTAAAGGTGTACCCAGGGTCCTCTGGTTATCTTAATGCACCACTGTCCATGCCATCAGTTGCACCCTTACCTTGGGCTTTCTTAGAGAAACTCCAGGTCACCCCCTTGAACCCCAAAATAATGGGCAGTTTGGTCAGGAGATCAAAGTTGTGCTTATTCCTATACTGGGTAACAGGCCCGTCACTCATGAAGTGGATGGTTGTAAGAGTGGGCTTCTGCTCCTTCAACTTCTTTGAAATTGGCTCAATGCGTGCCCACACAGCTCTTTCATCATGATGCAGGCTGTCTGAGATTGTGGCTTATGATTGGCTCCCATCTGAATTAGATTACATTTTAAGTTTTTTTAAAACAACGTGAGAACTCAATGAACTCAGTAAAAAGAATTTTAGAATGATAAAGTAGTCATTATTAAACTTCATATGTATAAATGTCCCCATTGTTATTTACTGCAGTCATGGCATCAAAACCCATTGAAGTGGCAGCTCTGGGAAGACCTCTGTTTCCTGGTATGCTGTATGACTGCCGTAGTGATACCTTCCTTCCAGGTGCTGTAAAATGCTTTTTATTGCCCTCTTCACCCAAATGTGAATCAATAATGCAGTACACGTGTGGTCATTTTGAGACATAAGATGAAGCACACAAATATTAAATTATTAGTCTTATAGATACAACATCAGCATGTTAAAGCCATTTCTCATTTCAGGTGTTACTCTGTGGGATAAGAAGTCACTGAGTGAAGATTTGGACAGTCGTCAAAAGCCCATGACAGATTTGAAGTTCAGTAGCTCCGACTCTCTCTCTGATAAGTCCAGTGTCCTGGATGTAAGCGCTTCCTTGAAAGCCAGCTTCTTGGGAGGGCTGGTGGAGGTGGGAGGATCTGCCCAATACCTGCGTGACACCAAATCCTCAAACCAACAGTCCAGAGTTACAATGTATTACAGTGAAACCACCAGATTTGACCAGCTCACCATGTCCCAGCTGGGCTCAGCTCAGATCACCTACCCTGAGGTGTTTGACCAGAAAACTGCGACTCATGTGGTCACGGCTGTACTGTACGGAGCTCAGGCCGTCATGGTGTTTGATCAGACATTTTCAGAAGAGGAAAACAAGCAGGAGATTGAGGGAGAACTGAATATCATGGTCAAGAATATTCCTAAATTATCTATTGAGGGAGAAGGAGCTATAAATATGACAGATAGGGATAAGAAAGTGGCTGAGAGAATCTCCTGCACATTTTATGGTGACATCCACCTTGAGCAGAACCCCAGCACTTACATGGAGGTCCTGGAGGTGTACAAGACGCTCCCGACTATCCTGAAGGAGAATCCACAGAATGCAGTTCCAGTAAAAGTCTGTCTCTATCCTCTTTCTCTTCTGGATACTAAAGCAGCTCAGTTGGTGAGAGGAATCACCACACGTCTGGTTTCCAGCGCTGAAGATATAATAGAGGGGCTGTTAGAGGCAGAGAGGACATGCAA
This sequence comes from Chanodichthys erythropterus, assembly GCF_024489055.1. Taxonomy (NCBI): domain Eukaryota; kingdom Metazoa; phylum Chordata; class Actinopteri; order Cypriniformes; family Xenocyprididae; genus Chanodichthys; species Chanodichthys erythropterus. The sequence continues at coordinate 62,241,814 of NC_090223.1, forward strand.
CGATCTCTCCAATAATACACTGGTAAATGTTTTCAGAGACGTCAAAGAGAGGCTCAGTTTATTTCAGGACTCTCTTAACATTTACAAAATGGTGTTCCTGAAAGCAGTGGCCAAGGTCTTGCCTGCTATACGAGGAGGAGAGATGGAGGAGAAGTCACTGAAAGACATCCTGAAGATCCACTATAGCTCCCCTTTTAAAGCTGACATGCTTATCCAGTGGTTAGATGATGCCAAGTTTGAACTTGACCTCTTGAGTACTCAAACCAAGAGGCTGGAGGGAATAAAAACTGAAGACTCAAAGCGTCTCAAGATCCTCCTCCTTAATCCTGATATTGATGTTGTGGTGTGCTTGACCTTCACATCTCTGAAGTATGAAGACCAGTATCTTTCATCCCTGAAGGAGTTTCTGGAATCTGAAGAGTTCAAGAAGCTAGATGAGGTAGTGAAAACGTGCTCTAGCATGTTCATATCAGAAGAGTGGTTTAACGATCCTGATGTCATCTCAAAGATGAGAGAGAACTTATCTCTTTTCAAAAGTTTTTCTGAGGCTAACAAAGATGAAAAGAGATACAGATTCATTTTTTCTGCCATCTCCAATCCATCCAGTCCAGGCTCCTCCATCTATCTGTATGAAAAAGGGAAGCTGACAGACACACAGTTCCAGCCCGTGTCGAAGCCTCCCCCACCAGAAGTGAAGGAGGTGAAGGAGCGCAGTGTGTCCCTGAAACTGCAGAAGTCACCGACTGGAGAAACTGTGCAGTACAGAGTGGAGTACAAGCAGGTGAAAGAGGAAGAGTGGCATGCCAGAAACACATCTGATGAAGACTTTACTCTGACTGGATTGGAGTTAGGAAAGCAGTACTTGATCCGCTACAGGATTGTGGGTAAAGTGGGAGTGAGTGAAGCCAGTGACACTATTGGCCCCATACCGCCTTCAGGTAAGTGTCATGTGCACTTTTTTTGCATTAATCTTTATCTTCTTATTTTTTTTAAATATATCTTTTGCTTCATTCACACAGTCAATGTTTGTATTGAGAACCATATTTCATAACAGGTGTGGCTATTAATAAATGTGTAACATGTTGGAAAGTGTTTCCCATTTGACTGTATATAAGAACATATTATTTATTTTGTTACAAATAGTCCTTAAAGATGTATATTATGAATTTGATGTCAAATGTAGGATACAAGATCTGTCATCCTTAAAAACAAAATTATTATGATTTAATATAAATAATCTTTTCTTTTAACAAATGCAAAAAATCTCATAATTTCTTTTTTTAATAATAATCATTATTGATTATTCATAATAAAATGAAGTTCAAGTCTTTGATTTAATCTATTGATTAAATACTGTAGCCTATATCTGACATGTCCAGTCTACTTTAAGTTGACACTATTTGTAACAACTATGCATTTGTGAACATGAAGGAAACACTGATCTGTATAAATGACTCTATATAGATCAGTGGAAGGAAATAATATTAGCTTTCACATAATACAGTAAAATGCGAAACATTTTACAATACAGTTACTCAATTTATTAATATATTTTCAAAAGGAAATATAGCTGCAAGCAGCGATGATAGGGAAACTGTGCACGGCAGGCAATGGGCATTTAAAACAGGGAAAACATAAAATAACTTAAAGTCATTTGAATTCACCACATTTACTGCAGATGTTGGTGCCGCTTTGACCACGAACTGCAACAGCTACATCTATGAGATCATTTACATTTAGATTAATTTTATGTCATATTTCAAATGAGTGCAGAATGTCGTCCGAATGCTGATGTTGTCTTATCCTAACAGTTCTCTGCATGTGTTTTTGACCTACCTGAGCTACCGTTTGTACCAATCTTATGCACCAAAAGCATGCTTTCATTTAATTTCAATATGGGTGGTATCCAATGAAAAAAATAATTACAAAATTAATAAATGGAACCAATTCACAGAAACTGCAAAGATGATTTTAATATTGGTGTCAGGTAAGAGTAAAATATATGTCTAGATTTTTCTACTCACTTAAGGAAGTTTATTATAAACAGCCACTTTTATAAATATTTTCACTAATTTGAATTTGATCATTAATTCATTTAAAGTTATGCGTCATACGTGATGCTCGCAAACACAGCACATGACCTTGTGTAATGGCCATGTCTAGAAAACACAGATTTGACCAATGTTTGAATCAGTACATGAAATCACAGATGTTGGGTGATAAGAATTGTTACTCAATTCTAATTTAACATTTATAAAACTAGTCCTGTCCGAATAGAGATATAGTGTCATAGTTCAATTTCAAATGAGTGTGAAGTTATCATTTGCAGTTCAAATTTTTGTACATCAGTATTTATCTTGAGAGAGAGAGAGACAGACTGAGATTGAGAAGATTTAACAACATTTTAAACAAAAAATAACCAGAGGTGGGTAGAGTATCCAAAAACTGTACTCAAGTAAAAGTACAAGTACTTATAGAAATATTTACTCAAAGTAAAAGTGAAAGTAATAATCCTAATAGTTACTTGAGTAAGAGTAAAAAAGTATCCAATGAAAAATCTACTCAGGGGCTTCCGGTTTGGCGTTGATAATGGCGGCAGCATAGAGTAACAGCTCTCCGATTAAAGTTTTAAAATACCCCTTGTCTTAGATTGGAAACATCAAAATTAGGATATTAAAGGAAGGGGGTAGGATCATGACAAGAGGGAAAGCGAGGAAGACTGGAAACAACACTGGAAACAAGGGAGACGTCGAAAATCAGTCAGGACTAGCAACGAGCCCAACGTTAGCCGAGGACGAAGTTAGAGCAGACGAGCAGATGGCAGAATTCATCTAATAATATGGCAACTCTGGACATTGTGCTGCAAGAGATAAGAGATTTTCGCAGTGAGAACGGGGAAAGCCTCAAAGTAATTCGGGAAGACATACAAAAAATAGATAGCAGGATGGACGAGGCAGAGCGGCGTATAACGGAGTCAGAAGACCGGATTCAAAATATCGAGGACGCCACTTTGGAACTTTTAGAGTTACAAAAACAAGTTGCAGCTAAACTGACGGATCAAGAGGGTCGCTTGAGAAGGGACAACATTAGGATTCACGGCTTAAAAGAAGGAGCGGAAGAAGGGGCTCAGTCGATGGTCGCTTTCATCGAGACCCTCCTGAGAGAAAAGCTTGAATTACCGCCGTCCCTGGAACTCACCATTGAACGTGCTCACCGGTCGTTGGGTACGTTACCCCCAAAAGATGCACCACCGAGATCAGTAGTGGTGAAGTTTCGCAGTTACAGATGCAAGGAAGTAATCGTGAAGACGGCGTGGCAGAAAAAGGGATTCGAGTATGAAGGCAAGAAGATAATTATAGATCATGATTATGCACCAGAGATCTTGAAACAGCGGAAAAAATACGCGGAGGCAAAGAAAGTGCTCAGGGATAAGAAGATACGCTTCCAAACACCATTTCCAGCACGTCTCCGAGTATTTTACGATGGCGGAACATGCACATATGATTCAGCGGAGGAGGCGACGAAGGACATGGCTGACAGGGGCTATCAAGTGAAGGTCGTGCAGTCCACGGAGGACGTGATGGAGAGGATTAAACGCCTGACGTGGCGCCGTGACCGAGGCGCGAACGATGGAAGACAAGCGGATGCTAGACCTGGGTATAAGCAGAGATTGCAAGCTTTTAGGAGGACGCCGGAGGCAAACGACTGATCCAGGGGGTTCCAGATGTTTCCAGGACTTCCTTTCTCCTTTTTTTTTTTTTCTCAAAGTAAGAGATAGAAGAAGAATTCCCTCAAATTAAGGTACAATTGTCGGGACTGTAATCTCTGAGTTGTCGTTATGGTATGTACTTTTTGTTAGATTTGTGTTGTAGCAAGGGCCCCCTGGCCGTTAGGGCCAGAGGCTATCCCTCCGAGTCTTTTTTAGGCTCAGATGAGGTCGAGAGAATGACCTTAACATTGGAAGTCCTTTTATTTTTGACTTGTGATTTGGGGAAAAATTGTTCTAGAGCCGGTTCTGTTAGGCTCATGTTTGTGTGTTTTTATGGTAGCATAGGGGGGGGGGGGGGGTTTGGGGATAGTAATGAGAACAATTAATCCTAAAATATGCTTATACAAAAAAATGTAATTAAAGTGGTTTCCTATAATGTGAATGGTGTTCTCAACCCAATTAAAAGAAGTAAAATTCTAAGTAAAATGAAGAAAGACAGGGCGGGGATAGTTTTCCTGCAGGAAACCCATCTGACAGAAAAAGAACATGGAAAATTAAAGAGAAATGGTTATAACCAGGTATGTGCTGCTTCATATAAATCAGGTCACAGGAGAGGGGTAGCGATTTTAATATCGAATCAAATCCCATTTCAAAAACAGTCAGTGATAAGTGATAAGGAGGGAAGATATGTCTGGGTTAAAGGACGAGTAGAGGGAGTATTAATCAGCCTTCTGAATATATATGCACCCCCTGGATCAGACTGGTCTTTTTATAGACAAATGTTTGATTTGATGACATCGGAGGGGGATGGGGTGTTAATCGCAGGAGGGGATTTGAACCAAAAGCTGGACCCTCTATTAGATGCCACAGGGAGGGAAGTAAAAAAGAATGGGATTCCAAATAAAATCAGAGATATGATGGGGGAATTAGGTATCATGGACGTATGAAGGGACCTGAATCCTACAATCAAGGACTACACTTTTTATTCATCTCCACATAAAATATACTCAAGAATTGATTATATCCTAATGTACAATAAAGATAGACATATGGTGGGGAATTGTGAGATAGGGGTGGCTGACTTATCTGATCATAGTCCGGTTTATGCAACTTTGGCGCTGACATCTAAAAAAAGAACAACACTCTGGAGACTTAATACCAGTATATTAAAAGGAGACATTAAAGAAGAATTAAAATTGGAAATTCAAAGATATTTAGAGGAGAACGATAATGGGGAAGTGTCCCCACCAGTACTATGGGACGCGTGTAAGGCGGTGTTAAGAGGGAAAATAATTGCCAAGTCTGCTTATTTAAAAAAAATTGAGACAAAAAAATCTGGTTGCATTACAGATGGACCTACAGAAAGTAGAACAAGAACATAAAGAAAGGCCGAATGACAAAATTTATCAGGAAATTAGGAAGAAAAAAGCAGAGATAAATGATATTTATTCAGCAGATATACAAAAAAAGTTACTGTTCACAAAACAACGGTATTATGAAGCAGGTAGTAAGTCAACAAAATTACTGGCATATATGTCATGATCACCAGTGAGAGTGCCCTTTCAGCCACTAGAGGGCACTCCATCCCGGACTCTCTGTTCACCCATTTCATGGACTACATTTCCCATACACACTCCCTGGACTAATCACCATTCATCATTGCACTCAGCTGTTTTGTGTTTCATTATCAGTGTCTGTCTATTTAGTCTCAGTTGTTTCTGTCCTTGGTTGTGGTTTGTTATATTCTGTTATGTGCACATTTTGTACCGCTGGCTTTTGTTTTCTGTGGACTGTAACTCTGGATTTTGACCCATGCCTGTGCTGGATGTATGATTTTGGATTTCCCTTTTATTAAACTGCTGCACTTGGATCTTACCATCTTGTTCTTGTGTGCACCGTGACAATATAAGTTAAGAAAGCAGGAGGCCAGAAGTAATATATACAAGATTAGGGACTTTCACAATAAAACAATAAGGCATAAGACAGAAGACATACAAAAATGTTTTGAATCATATTATAAACAACTTTACGACCAACCATCCATCGATAATAAAGCAGACATAGAAGCCTTTTTAGATACACTTTCATTACCAAAGGTAACAGACGAACAAAATTCATGCCTGATATCAGAGATTACAGATCGAGAAATAAGATCTGCTATTTCTAAACTCAAAGTGAATAAGTCTCCAGGAGCAGATGGATACCCCTCCGAGTGGTACAAGTTGTTCAGGGAATCATTAATCCCAATGTTAGGAAGAACGTTTAACTGGGTGTTAAAGAAGGGGGAAATACCATATTCATGGCGGGAAGCTATAATTTCAGTAATCCCTAAAGAGGGCAAGGATGAGTTGGAATGTTCCAGTTATAGACCTATTAGTGTCCTGAATCAGGACTATAGACTTTTCACAGCAATATTGGCTAGGCGTATTGAAAAAATCTTACCGAGTATTATTCAGCTGGACCAAACGGGATTTATTAAAGAAAGACAAACGCAAGATAACATAAGAAGGGCCTTACATGTGTTGCAGCATATTAAAGAAAACCATACTGAAGCAGTGATTATGGGAATGGATGCAGAGAAAGCGTTTGATTCTGTCAGGTGGGATTTCCTTTACAGGGTGTTAGAAAAATTTAATTTCCATGATATAATAATTAGGACAATACAAGCCTTATATACCGACCCAACGGCTAGGATTAAGATTAATGGTAGTTTATCCAATTCTATTTCATTAAGGCGCGGATGTAGGCAGGGTTGTTCGGCTAGTCCCCTTCTCTTCGCAATTTTTTTGGAACCATTTAGCCAATCCATAAGACAAAAAGCACAAATACAAGGCATAGAGATAAAGGGTACATGTCAGAAGCTTGCACTTTTCGCAGATGATGTTCTAATATTCTTATCTAGTCCTGATACATCCGTGCCAGCACTCATGTCAGAATTTGTAAAGTTTGGTCAAATGTCCGGATACAAGATAAATGTACAGAAAACACAAGTCCTCACTTTTAATTATAGCCCCTCTGAAGCTGTTAAAGAAAATTATAAAATTAAGTGGAATTTAAAATCAATGAAATATCTAGGAGTTAATTTGACAAAAGATATTGGCCAACTGAAATCAGCAAATTACGATCCACTAATATCAAAAATAAAAGAAGATATTGCAAGGTGGAATTTGATCCCCTTTATGACTCTTACAACTAGAGTAGAGGTGATTAAAACCAATGTTCTTCCCAGGGTGTTATATTTATTTCAGAATCTACCAGTGGAGATACTGGACAAGGAAGTTATAGAATGGGATCAAATTATTTCAAGATTCATTTGGCAAGGAAAACAACCTAGAATAAGGTATAAAACATTACAACTGTCTAAGGCGAAAGGGGGACTAGCTCTCCCGTGCTTAAAAAGTTATTATCAAGCAGCGCAAATAAAACCTTTGTTGAACTTATGTAATCCCTCCTACTCTGCTAGGTGGAAAGAAATTGAATTGAAAATGACAACGGAAGCTCCAATACAGGCATTTATCGGGGATAACAAACTCAGGTATCAATCGGAAAATAGACCCAATCCATGGATTGACATCTCACTTAAAGTGTGGTTTGAAATTGTTACAAAAAACAGATTAACACACAACGATAAGCTGCTAAGGTGGATAGGATATGATACAGAATTTTCCCCTAATAGAAAAGATAATAGATTTAAAAATTGGGAACAAGGCCCTCATATGTTTTGGGAATTATTAGAAAATAAGAAATGTAAAAGTTTTGAAGAAATCAAAGAACAATTTGGTCTGGTAAATCAAGATTTTTATAGATTTTTGCAAATGAGGCATTATTTAGAGCATGATATAAAAAGGAAAATTTTGATGTTGAGGTAAACATTATTAAACTCTTTATTTCCGCATATCAATCTAAACTAAATAAGAAACTAATTTCAAAGATATATTCAGGGATAGAAATTTTAAAAGGAGACGATACACACTACATAAAACAAAAATGGGAAAATGAAGCAAATATAAAATTGATGGATGAAGAATGGGAAGATCTCACTCAACAAATATGGAGAGTGACATCATCCTTAATTTGGAGGGAACATGGGTGGAAAAACTTAGTGAGATATTTTAGAACTCCAGCTCAGACAAAATATGGGGATACAAGCTGTTGGCGGGAATGTGGGGAACAGAATGCAAATCATGTTCATATTTTCTGGAGTTGTCCTTCGATGGAGAAATATTGGAGGGAACTCAAACAATGTATGGACAAGATATTACGGGTTAGTCTCCCTTTCAATTTTGACACATTTTATCTGGGAAGACTTAATATCCAAGGCAAAAAAAATCTGAATTGTAAGATGTTTAAAATTATGCTACTAGCAGGAAAAAAGGGAATTACTAGGAAGTGGCTAAAGGTGGATGCGCCAAGAAAGGAAAATTGGGTTGATGTGATGCATGATATATACATTATGGAGAAACTGACGTACACTGTTAGATTTGAAATGGATAGGTTTGAGAGGTTGTGGAAGGGATTCTTAGAATTTATTAGGCCAATAAGATCGGACTTTGTGTAAAATAGAATACCTGAGACATTCCCCTTGTTTGTTCTTGCTACCAGTTTATTTTAATTAAATTTTTTCTTTTTTATTGTGGTGGGAAGGGGGTGGGGGTGGGTTCTTTTAGTTCTGGGGAAAAAAGAAGACGTTGCAGGACAACATTAAAATATGTATTATATGACCAAATGTGTATTTATGTCATACAACTTCAATAAAAAATAAAATAAAAAAAAAAAAGAAGAAAAGAAAAATCTACTCAAGTAGCTCGTTACTAGTTACTTTGTGTGTGTGTGTGTATATATATATATATATATATATATATATATATATATATATATATATATATATATATATATATAAACACACATCAATACAATAGCATGTCATTATTTAGATAGATATTTCAATTATTATATATTATTATATATAATTAGATAACTTTGCAACAAACACAGAAGAGACGAGCATTATTTCTGGCATCTGTAGCCCAAATATCATTGCATGTCTTTTACTCTATAGTAATAACGTAGGCTATAGCTACATTTGAAAGAGAGAAAACTCGCTGTCCTCGCACTCATAACGTCTGAACACAAACAATGATCAAATGCACATTGACGGATCTTCTTCGTCTGTTCTCCAAAATGTAATCAAATGTATATTTCTGCAGGCGAGTGTAAACTGGTTAACTGTGTCTACGCAAAGGCGTTCATTTTCAAGAAGAACAGGTCGCCGGCGCCGCCACTGCGCAACCGCGGGTGTTCATTTCATAATCTCTGAACAATGGTAGCCTATCTTATTTAATGTATAAATTAAGATATATGTTACATACTGTTATCGTGGCGTAATAATCTGCTTGGTTGTAAAATGTCGGCTATTGGCTGTATGAATTGAAATCGATACCTGTGTGGAATTGTTCACAGACAGCATACGCAGTTCATCTAATAAAGATCTTCATCGCTGGCAAACAATATAGGATGCACTTGCAGAGTTGTTTTTAATTAACTGTTGGTCCACTGCCTTCATCCAAAACTCTGAGTGAGAAACCGCTTTAGACGATTCAGTGCAGGAACTGAACAAATCATTCAAACTGATTCGCGAACCAATTTAGTCAGTTTTGCCAACTTGTTTGATCAAGTCTTTGAACAGAATCGATTCAAAAGAGCGATTCATTTGTGAATGGGGCATCGTTCATGAAAAAAGAGACCGCGTGCTTAGAATAAACTACGTATTTCTTATTAACATGTACAGTATTGCATTAAAATAAAGTAACAAGAGGAACGTCGCCAAATGTAGCGAAGTAAAAGTACAGATTTTTCATTACAAATGTACTCAAGTTAAAGTAAAAGTACCCACATTTAAATCTACTCTAAAAAGTCCAATTTTTCCAAAAAACTACTCAAGTAAATGTAACGAAGTAAATTTACTTCGTTACTACCCACCTCTGAAAATAACATCTAAATTGTGACAGAAAGTTGTCTTTGATAATGTTTAAATATACATGCAAATACAGTGTGAAATAAAAAGAAACTAGTACAATCATTTTAACTTCATTTAGTCTCAATTACCAATCGTACAATCTTAATTTAAACCAAACAATGATTTTACAAGATATGAGACCATTCCCGTTTCCCTTTTTTGTCCTTACTTTAATCCTTCACCATGGCAACGCCGTTTGAGATATCCTATAATCGTTAGCAATTTAGCATCTTCATTGTCTTTGTTTCATGTTGACAGTGTTTGGTGGCGATTTCATGACTCTACAAGGAGTACATAAAATCTTTGATTATTCGCTGGATTATTCAAAAGATCCACATTCAAACCAAAATATTTGTCTTCCTGTTGGTCAGAGCTAATGACTGTAAATTAGAAAGTTGTCCGGCTTAATGAGATTAATATGTGTATATATAGTTCGGTGACTATAAGTAAAAATAACCCACCCCACACTAAAGTCAGTGACACTATCAGCCACATAGTGTCATATTTTGCATTAATTAAAAAATTTAAATACATTTAAAAAATGTATATATAATTTGCTTCATTCACATAGTCAATGTTTGTCTTGACAACCATATTTCATAACAGGTGTGGCTATTAATAAATGTGTAACATGTTGAAAAGTGTTTCCTATTTGGCTGTATTTATGAAGCTATTATTTCCTTCATTCATGTTGTTACAAACAGTCCTTAAAGACAGAGTATATTATGTATTTAATGTCAAATGTAGGTTACTGTACTTAATCCTAACCCTAAACAATACAAAGCCTTGAACAAGTGAAAACCAGCAGGACATTTAAACATATATAGCTAACATAAAAATAATAGTAATAAACAATAAATGGCTCATAATTAAAACAAAACACACACAAACAACAAATAATCAACTTTAAACACAAAACCGTTGACTCTTAAGCCCACTGTATCATGGCATTTCTGTAGAAAGATCTCAGTCATCCCTGAAAACATAATGATTGTTATTAATATAAATAATATATTTACTTTAAGCAAAGGCAAAAAAAAAAAAATCATAATTTATATTCTTTAATAATAATCATTATTAATTATTCATAATAAAATAAAGTTCAAGTCTTTGATTTGATCTATTGATTAAATACTGTAGCCTATATCTGACATGTCCAGTCTACTTTAAGTTGACACTATTTGTAACAACTATGCATTTGTGAACATGAAGGAAACACTGATCTGTATAAATCACTCTATATAGATCAGTGGAAGGAAATAATATTAGCTTTCACATAATACAGTAAAATGGGAAACATTTTACAATACGGTTACTCAATTTATTAATATATTTTGAAAATGAAAACATTAAAAGTAGCCCATTTGTTCTCACTACTTCAATTCAATTCACATTTATTTGTATAGTGTTTTTCACCATACATATTGTTTCAAAGCAGCTTAACAGGAAATGCATGTCAACATTAGAATTAGGTTTTAAGGTGTTCTGTCGGGTTGAGGTCAGGACTCTGTGCAGGCCAGTCAAGCTCCTCCACATCAAACTCACTCATCCATGTCTTTATGGACCTTGCTTTGTGCACTGGAGCGCAGTCATGTTGGAACAGGAACATCCCCAAACTGTTCCCGCAAAGTTGGGATCATGAAATTGTCCAAAATGTCTTGGTATGCTGAAGCATTAAGAGTTCCTTTCACTGGACCTAGGGGTTCAAGCCCAATCCCTGAAAAACATCCCCACACCATAATCCCCCTCCTCCAAACTTTACACTTGGCACAATGCAGTCAGGCAAGTACCGTTCTCCTGGAACCGCCAAACCCACACTGGTCCATCAGATTGCCAGACAGAGAAGTGTGATTGGTCACTCCAGAGAACACGTCTCCACTGCTCTAGAGTCCAGTGTTTCCCAACCACGTTCCTGGAGGCACACCAACACTGCACATTTTGCATGTCTCCTCAATTTAACACACCCGATTAGGGTTATCAGCTCATTAGTAGTGACTCAAAGATCTAAAATGGGTGTGTCAGACAAAGGAGACATGCAAAATGTGCAGTGTTGGTGTGCCTCCAGGAATGTGGTTGGGAAACACTGCTCTAGAGTCCAGTGACAGCGTGCTTTATGTAACGTTTGTTGTTCCCAATGTGGCCTTATATCCCCGCTACCATCACAAACCCCAAATAGACGGGGCACACAAGATTCTGGTTGTCTGACAAATACCAAAGTGTATTTCATAAACAGGGAAATACACTGCAGACATAAACCACTGAAATAAGAAAAACAGAAAATGAACAAACGGCACGAGGTACAATGATAATTACTCAGCAGTTTCCATCAGACATATAAACTCATCCAACTCATTGTACATTTGTTGATATAATCACTACAACCATTTAAATTTGGAAAAACTCATTTAAACACACTTTTATCACATTTTTTTAACACAGTAAACAGGAGAGAAGGAAATCAGTCTTACCCACAGCAGTATCAGCCATTTTCTGCTGAACTACGGTAGGCGCAAAAGGACAAAATAATGACTGTCTGCAATGTATTAACCACAAAAGGGCACTAAAACACCATTTGATTTAATTTATCATCTAATGTCATGTAATTCAACATCATGAATATTAATATAAATAACGTTCTTTTTAACTCCGTTACATTTACACCACTGCATCTGACGCTTTGCATTGCACTTGGTGATGTAAGGCTTGGATCAGCTGCTCGGCCATGGAAACACATTCATGAAGCTCTCTACACTGTTCTTGAGCTGATCTGAAGGCCACATGAAGTTTGGAGGTCTGTAGCTATTGACTCTGCAGAAAGTTCTTCTGCGCACTGTGAGCCTCAGCATGCGCTGACCCGCTCTGTGATTTTACATGGCCGACCACTTCGTGGCTGTTGTTCCCAATTGACCCTTCGCTAAGCCACGCCCGAAAACCGCCACAAGCCAATCGTGTTTTAGCAACCGTAACTAGGCGCGGGAGGTCTGTCAAGCTTTTGAGCAAGGGAACATGTTGTGCGTAGGGATTGTGTTAATATGATTCCCGGTATCCTAAAAGTTTGGACGGGGTGGTGGAATTTTTTCCCTTCTTGAAACCTTAAACCCAAGGGAAGAAATGCGGGTATTCTGACAATTTGTGCTACCCTGCCAGATTGTGCTTCCTCCCATTGAAACAGTAAGTAGCAACATCTGACCGCGAAAAATGCTACCTATCAGATTGTGCTTCCAGCGTGATATTAACATGGTTAATGGCTTTATTAACATCTACATCTAGCCCAACCCTAAACCTACCCTTATAATAATGCAAGTACAGTAATTTTGTGTTATTTATCATGACAACAATGATGTAATATTGATGTGCAGTAAGCCCGGGTACAGTCTGACGGTAGGTTAGATGGCTAGCTAACTCAGCACATCATTGCTTGGAAATAATGACGGTTCTTTGTTCATAATGCATATATTTGAACGGAAAATAAGATGATTAAAGGCAAGACGGAGTAATGTTAGCCTGGCACTAAAAATATAAGCGGGAGAATGTTATCATTGCAAAGTGGTCAGGCTAATGTCTTGTGTTTATTCCACAAGAGTTATGGATAAGCTGTTTGATTTATAATTATTAGGTTATTTTCACAAATTTCACTTAACCTGCTGTGGATGAACAAAGCTGTTCCTCAATTTGTGTGTTTCCATTTGAATGGTCAGCATATGAGGCGGCTGCTGCTCGCACTGAGAGCTTTAGCTTCAATTTTGATCAAATTATTTTCTAATCGGTTGCATATTATGCCGTGGATATATCCCTCGAATGTCTTTTGTCTTGCTCTCTCAGATATTTCACCTGTTTGCCAGAAATGACTAATTATCTGCTTGGAAATGTCTGACACCGGTGCATACACACTGTAAATGACTTGCCAGGTGTGAAAGCTTGACAGGCGTAGCAACAGTAACTAAGGAGGGCGGGGCTTAGCTAAGGGTCCATTGCTTCCACTTTATTATGATCCCACTAACAGTTGAGGGTGGAATATTTAGTAGTGAGGAAATTTCATGATTTTATACACCTGTGGCCATGGAAGTGATTGAACACCTGAATTCAGTGATTAGGAGGAGTGTCCCAATACTTTTGCCAATATAGTGTATGAGGGAGAAGGGCTTCTAGAGGCTGTGGCAAATATTACACTCCAAATAAAGCTCTCAGATAGAAATATCTTTTGGAAAATGAATTATCGCAAGAGTTTTAGTCTCATAATTTTTTTAAATTTTTTTTTATTAATGTACATAACAAGACAGGGAACAATCAACAATGTAAGGCACTTCCATTGAAACAAACATTTAGTTTACATTAAAGAGAGAGAGGGAAAAAACAGAGCAAGGATGAGGACAAAGAGGTAGCCGATGTAGACAAAGAAGAAAAGAGACCAAAATAATAGGTATTTTGACAAAGATATACATAATCTTTCAGATTTTCTATTATGTTTTTTGAAGCATTTGAAACATTTTAACCAACTCACATAAAAATGTATGAAGTATGGATATGATATTTACCCATCAATAAAACAAAATTTACAACATCAGAGAAGGAGGAATTTAAATCATGCTTTAAAAAAGGACATCTTGTTGGGTTATAAGAGGAATGGTCTCCATTTTTACTGACAACCCGCTATGTATATCAAACCAAAATGTAAAAATTTAGAAGTAAAACTTAGAAGTAGCATCACAGTAGAAGAAAAGGTGATCAAGTGTTCAAGAAAAGAACAAAAACCACAAGGATCCACCTCAAAATGAATTTTTTTTTTAAAATAAAAACTGGCTAAATCCTGAACATATTTTTGTAATGAGTCTCCTTGACCTTTGGAGCAACAGGGTATGCCATATAACAGGTAAAAGCTTTATCCCTTAATGAAGTTTCTACATCTCCCAGAAAATAACACTGATAATCACCAGTGACGATACGTTCAAGTTCTTTGTAAATAAGTTTGTTATTACACTTACTGTCTAAAAGGTCTACATTACATATTTTTAAAGAGGGAAGAGAAGCTACAGGTCTAGATAAAGGATCAGAAAAACTGCTTCCAGTGGGTGTAACACTGCATACCTTATCATAACCTTTTATTGTAATTCTAACCCTGTATTTATTAATAAAATCATTATGAGAGAAGAAATAATAGCCATTATCATCTAATAAATCATGAATAAAAATAATGCCTTTGTCATACCAATCACTTTTAAACAAAGATTTCCTATTAATAACTACAGCCCTATTAGAGTTATGAGGGGAAAAGTTATGGGTAAATATAATTTTCCAAAAAAGCAGTACTTGTTTATGAAAGTTTGACACCTTTAAATGGATTTTACAAAGATCGAGATCACATCTCAACACAAATTCAAGACTGCCAGTATTTTTTATAAATGTGGTTAGGAATATGGTACCATATTGAGTGACTTTGTTAAACATTCTTTCAGCCATTTTATTCTAAATGTACCAAGAACAGATTCAAAATCAATGGCTGTTTAAGAGAAAGGACCGCAGGTGCTTAGGAGGTTATAGTTCTCGCCCTGGAGCATCAGTCAGAACGCAGGACAGTAGGCAGGAATCAGTTTGAACAGTTTACTGAACTTTCTTCAGCAGCACAGACATACATTACTCAGCAACGTTGCCACACTTTCACAATACAGGTGCAGATTTGGATATAGCAGTTGCCACTCAGTTTATGTTTATGGAGATGGTAGGTTTACATGAGCATGTAGGGTGTGTGTCAGTGTGTGTGTGTGTGTGTGTGTGTGTGTGTGAGTGTGTGTGTGGGCATGTTTTTGTGAAATATCAGGACACAAATGTGTATAATGACATGGGTATGACATAGGTATTACAAGGTGAGGGTGACATTCCCCATGTCCCCACTTTTTAAAAGGCTTATAAATCATACAGAATGAGTTTTTGTGAGAAAGTAAAAGTGTGCACAGTTTCCTGTGATGGTTAGGTTTAGGGGTAGGGGTAGTGTAGGGGGACAGAAAATACGGTTTGTACAGTATAAAAACCATTACGCCTATGGAATGTCCCCACATTTCACAAAAACAAACGTGTGTGTGTGTGTGTGTCAGTGTGTGTGTGAGTGTGTGTGTGTGAGTCTGTGTGTGTGTCTGTGTGTGAGTGTGTGTGTGAGTGAGTGAGTGAGTGAGTGAGTGAGTGTGTGTGTGTGTGTGTGTGTGTGTGTGTGTGTGTGTCTGTGTGCGTGTGTGTGTGTGTTTGTGTGTGTGAGTGATACATATCGTTATCGTTTTATCGCCCAGCCCTATACCCGCCTGCCCCGCACCTGCCACCGCTGCCACTCGATCTATGCTTAAAATGTATTGCACGTCTACATGAGGTTGCGTGGTAGGTGTTAAGTGTCGGTAGAAATAGTTTTAAATTTCATAAAAATATGAAGTCAAATTGTTTTCTACAAACTCCACCTGATTCTTGTTCTAGATCTCCCCAAGTACCACTGTGATGATTTTCATGTAGTTTTTCTGTTTTATTCTTTAATAATTATGTGTAAGTAGTGATAGTTCAGTCGAAGTTTACTCAAGTGGAAGAATGTGACTAATAAACTTAGGCCTACTAGCACTATGCATTATATTTTTAAAAAGTAGATTATCTGGTAACACTTTAGAATAACTCGCGCTATGAAGCATTAGTTAAGCATTAATTAAGCACCAGTAAATAGTCAATTCATCATTTATAAAACATTAATAGACATTAGTAAGCCATTTATAAATACAGCTATAAATGCTTTGTTCTTGATTTATAAGCATATCTATAATGAGTTTAATAATTGTATTTTCATACTTTATTAATGATCAATTTATCATTTCTAAATTATGTATTACATTATTCACAAACCAGTTATTTAGGAGTTGTCAGTGGTTCATAAGATCATTTAGGAAGTGAAAGTAAATGATTAATAAAATATTTAAATGTACATTTATGCATCTAATTATTTAGACCTATAGTATTATTTACTTAGCGTGTTAATAAATGCTTTATTAACACATAATCCTAGTGTCAAAACTACCTCAGTACTAACTTTAAAACATTAGAACCTTTAAATCTCATTTATAAAAGCTTTACAAAGCATAAATAGTCACTTTAGATGAGCTCACAAAAATAGTTAACTGACCTCTTCTAAATATTTTATAACTATCTGAATTAATCATGAATTACAGTAGGAATATGTGTTAATAAAGCATTTATTAACACACTAAGTAACTATTATTATATGTCTAAATAATAAGATGTATAAATGAATTTAAATATTTTATTAATCATTTATTTACACTTCCTAAATGATCTTATGAATCACTGACAACTTCTAAATAACTGGTTTGTAAATAATGTAATACTTAATTTAGAAATTATAAATTGATCATAAATAAAGTATGAAAATACAATTATTAAACACATTATAGATATGCTTACAAATCAAGAATAAAGCATTTATAGCTGTATTTATAAACTGTTTACTAATGTCTATTAATGCTTTATAAGTGATGAATTAACTATTTACTCATGCTTAGTGCGCAGTTATTATAAAGTGTTACCTAATATCTTAATATCAAAACCTTAAATTTTCTCTGGACTCAATGATAAATACATGTCTGACCGTTTGAACGAACCAAAAAAAAAAAAAAAAAACTAGAAAATCGCATTCATGACGATTTATGGTGATTTTATTTCTGTTAGATCTTTGCCTACATTGACACTGATGCATTAAAGAGGAGGGGCTCCCCTATTCAAGATGGCGGCTCTATTGACGCATTCGTTCCAATGAACTGCCATAGCCAAGGCGACATCTATTGTATATGTATTGTAACACCTATCCCGTTAACTTTTACTTGAGTGCTACATAAAATAAGGGACCAACCAGACCAGTCTTACTCATGAGTCAAATGTATTAAACATAGTCACACAAAACATTCATTATTCAACCTGACACCAATCTCTTACATCAAACAGTTGGAACCAGAGGATAAGAAATACAGTCCATCACATAAAGCACAGTCTTCAGTTTTTCATCAATTAGGACCATAAGCTTTGCTCAGTCTTTGTTGCAATTGAATAGAGAAAACAGTACTTAAATGGCAAGATAATCCACAGCAGAGTTAAATCGTCAGAGAGCTTTGTCCATGTTTGAAGTAAAACGTTGTCATGCAACAGATAACAGTCAAGTAGTGAATGGAAATCAACTCTTAGTTCCAATCTTCTCAGTTGTTTAAGCCCCCAAGTAACCCAGATACATTCAGAACCCAAACCCTTTGTAAACAAAATTCAAAACAAACAAACAAACCATAACCATGTGCTATGAACATGAATTGTTAAACCAAAATAGAAACAAACAACTACTTACAGATGAGCTTAGAACTCTAAAGTTCCTCAACCAGGGTAACAAAGCCACAACCACCATGAGGCAAGCCTCTCTTTACAGGTAGAGAACCAACTTCCTGCCATTTCTCCTTCTTTGCCTCTTAAATAGGCCTACCCCTACACCTCATACAGTGCCCCCTAATGCTCAGGTGAGTAATAACAGTAAATCCACTGGAGAACATTACTGGTATCTATATTAGTAACAGGAAAACTGTTACATACCCCTCTCCTCAGAAAAAAAACCCAAACGTTTAAGCACCATAAAACTTTTTCATTTTTTCTACATGAAAAGTTTCAACTTGCTTTGAAGCATCCAACATTACTACCTGGTAGTTAACATTGTTTAACTTTCTCAGAATTTTAGCTGGACCTAGCCATTTCGGTGCTAATTTAGCCATATACAAGTCTGAAGCCCGAGACAGAGGGTGAGAACGTATCCAGACTAAGTCTCCTTCTTCGAACGACTCAAGCTTCCTTCTTTTGTTATAGTACCTTGCTTGTCGTTCTAGAGCTTGACTAGTCTTCTCTTTTACTTGTTCAAACAGCTCTCTCTGCCTTTCAACAGTCCCATAGGCCACATGATCAGGTTTTGGCGGAGTTCGTACCAGTCGTTCCAAGGGTCCTTTTAACTTTCAGCCTAAAGCAATCTCTGCAGGAGTTAAACCTGTACTTTCCTGCCATGCCGTGTTTATGGCATATCGGAACTCAGATATCCATCTATCCCATTGCCTGTGGTTGTCCTTAACATAGGAAGATATCATAGCCTTGAGGGTTCGATTAGTTCTCTCAGTAATGTTTGTTTGAGGATGGTAGGCAGTGGTTAACTTCTGAATAACCCCCCAGCGCTTACATGCATCATTCAGAAGTTGTGCCGTAAACTGTGGCCCACGGTCTGAGACAAGGTAGGTAGGTGTGCCCCATCGAGTGAAGATCTCCTTTATTAAGATATTAACAATTAGATGGGTCTTGGCAGATCTCAGGGGAAATAATTCTACCCATTTACTGCAATAGTCTACTACTACCACCATCAGATATTCATTAGCCTGCAAACTCTTTGGGAAGGGACCCATGAGATCGACACCCAACATGTGTCCTGGCTCGACTACTGGTGTCGACTGTAGGTGACCAGACAGCTTGGAGATTCTTGGTTTGTAAATCTGACAGGTTTGACATGCGGTACAAAAACTCCAAACATCCCTGCGTATCTCTGGCCAGTAGACAACATTGAGTAAACGCCTCAAAGTTTTCATCCGCCCAAGATGTCCACTCAAGGGATTGGAATGGGCAAATTGTAAGAACTTCTCCCTTAATGCCAATGGTACAATTATCTGCATAGTTTCACCCTGATGTTTGTTGGGCACACAACGAAATAAGTAGTCATTTTGTATGACGTAATGAATGCGGGTAGAGTCTGTTACAGGCAACTTAGCCGTTTCCCATAAAGGCTGGAGTAAGGGATCTTGTTTTTGAGCACCTCCAATTTCATCCCAGCTGATAGGCAAGTCCGATCCAATGTTAGTCGCCTGACAAATAGCAATGTGACCTTTGGCTTCTTGGAAAGGTATACTCAGAGAAAGTGTGTCGGGTACTACATTGCATTGTCCCTTCCGATATTTGACTGTGAAGTCAAAGCTTTGTAACCTCAAAGCCCACCTGGTCAGTCGAGAAGTTGGTCGGGGATGATTGAAAACCCACGTAAGAGCAGCATGATCTATAAATACTTCAAATACATTCATAAATGTTTCATGTCCCCCAGTTTCACAAACAAAGCTTTGAAAAATGGCTGAGAATAAGCAGTTTCTTCAGAAGAACACAGCGTTTATTAACAACCTGCAACGCGCTACCCAGTCTAAAGGCTTGACGCTCCACACATACTCTTGACACGCCCCCTGATACTTCTTATCTCCCAAAGATAAAGTAACAGTATTGAAAAGATAAA
This sequence comes from Chanodichthys erythropterus, assembly GCF_024489055.1. Classification (NCBI taxonomy): domain Eukaryota; kingdom Metazoa; phylum Chordata; class Actinopteri; order Cypriniformes; family Xenocyprididae; genus Chanodichthys; species Chanodichthys erythropterus. The sequence continues at coordinate 62,261,869 of NC_090223.1, forward strand.
CAATATCATATCACATGACAGGATTAATGTAGTCCCAGACTAAAATGCATGTTTGAGCTGTTTTAACTGAAAGTAACTTGTACTGACAGATCTTAAAATATGCCAGTGCTAATGTTTTGTCTCAAGATGAACACCAGTAATTTTTATAATTTTATTTATTTATTTATATACTTTATTGTCCCTGGTAGGGAAATTTGAGATAGACTCCAACGCTCCAGCATCACCTGGTACACACACAATACATACAATAGATATCCATCCAAAAAACACACACAGCATAAAAATAAGTGTCAACGCTCTAGATTTAACAACTTGATAGATACAGGCAAAAACGAGTTTTTAAAACAGTTCAGTTTGCATCGTGGGATCCTGTACCTTCTCCCAGAGGGTAAAAGTTCATAACTGGTTTCCGCCTAATTCAGTGGTTCTCAACCTTTTTTTCCAGTGGGCCGCACAATGGTCCAATACAAGTCTCATGGGCCGCATACATTTTACATATGACTTCACCAATGCAAACCATTCATTCATTTATTCATTCATTTTCTTCCGCTTATCCGGGGCCGGGTCGCGGGGGCAGCAGTCTAAGCAGGGATGCCCAGACTTCCCTCTCCCTAGACACTTCCTCCAGCTCTTCCGGGGGGACACCGAGGCGTTCCCAGGCCAGCCGGGAGACATAGTCCCTCCAGCGTGTCCTAGGTCTTCCCCGGGGTCTCCTCCCGGTGGGACATGCCCGAAACACCTCCCCAGGGAGGCATCCGGAACAGATGCCCCAGCCACCTCAGTTGGCTCCTCTCGATGTGGAGGAGCAGCGGCTCTACTCTGAGCTCCTCCCGAGTGACCGAGCTCCTCACCCTATCTCTAAGGGAGCGCCCAGCCACCCTACGGAGGAAGCTCATTTCGACCGCCTGTATCCAGGGTCTCTTTCTTTCGGTCGTGACCCAAAGCTCATGACTATAGGTGAAGGTTGGAACGTAGATTGACCGGTAAATCGAGAGCTTCGCCTCACGGCTCAGCTCCTTCTTCACCACGACGGACCGGTACATCGACCGCATTACTGCAGAGGCTGCACCGATCCGCCTGTCAATCTCCCGCTCTGTCCTTCCCTCACTCGTGAACAAGACCCCAAGATACTTAAACTCCTCCACTTGAGGCAGGACTACTCCACCCTTTTCCGGCTGAGAACCATGACCTCGGACTTGGAGGTGCTGATTCTCATCCCAGCCACTTCACACTCGGCTGCAAACCGTCCCAGTGCGCGCTGAAGGTCCTGGTTTGATGGAGCCAACAGGACAACATCATCTGCAAAAAGCAGTGACAAAATCCTATGGTCCCCAAACCGGACTCCCTCCGGCTCCTGGCTGCGCCTAGAAATCCTGTCCATAAAGATAATGAACAGGACCGGTGACAAAGGGCAGCCCTGCCGGAGTCCAACACGCACCGGGAACAGGTCTGACTTACTGCCGGCAATGCGAACAAAGCTCCTGCTCTGGTCGTACAGGGACCGGACAGCCCTTAGCACGGGGCCCCGGACCCCATACTCCCAGAGCACCCCCCACAGAGTGCCACGAGGGACACAGTCGAATGCCTTCTCCAAATCCACAAAGCACATGTGGATTGGTTGGGCAAACTCCCATGAACCCTCCAGCACCCTGTAGAGGGTATAGAGCTGGTCCAGTGTTCCACGACCGGGACGAAAACCACACTGTTCCTCCTGAATCCGAGGTTCTACTATCGGCCGTATTCTCCTCTCCAGTACCCTGGCATAGACTTTCCCGGGGAGGCTGAGAAGTGTGATCCCCCTATAGTTGGAGCACACCCTCCGGTCCCCCTTCTTAAAAAGAGGGACCACCACCCCGGTCTGCCAGTCCAAAGGTACTGTCCCCGACCGCCACGCGATGCTGCAGAGGCGTGTCAGCCAAGACAGCCCCACAACATCCAGAGACTTGAGGTACTCAGGGCGGATCTCATCCACCCCCGGTGCCTTGCCACCGAGAAGCTTCTGACTTCAGCTTGGGTGATGGACGAATCTGCCTCTGAGCCCTCGGCCTCTGCCTCCTCAGAGGAAGACGTGTCGGTGGGGTTGAGGAGATCTTCGAAGTATTCCTTCCACCGTCCGACGATATCCCCAGTTGAGGTCAACAGCTGCCCACTTCCACTGTAAACAGTGTTGGCAGGGCACTGCTTCCCCTTCCTGAGGCGCCGGATGGTTTGCCAGAATCTCCTCGAGGCCGACCGATAGTCCTTCTCCATGGCCTCACCGAACTCCTCCCAGACCCGAGTTTTTGCCTCCACAACTATCCGGGCTGCAGTCCGCTTTGCCTGCCGGTACCCGTCAGCTGCCTCAGGAGTCCCACAAGCCAGCCAGGCTCGATAGGACTCCTTCTTCAGCTTGACGCCATCCCTTACTTCTGGTGTCCACCACCGGGTTCGGGGATTGCCGCCACGACAGGCACCGGAGACCTTACGGCCACAGCTCCGAACTGCTGCGTCGACAATGGAGGTGGAGAACATGGTCCACTCGGACTCAATATCTCCAGACTCCCTCGGGATCTGGTCGAAGCTCTGCCGGAGGTGGGAGTTGAAGATCTCTCTGACAGGAGATTCGGCCAAACGTTCCCAACAGACCCTCACAGTACGTTTGGGTCTGCCGAGTCTGTCCAGCTTCCTCCCCCGCCATCGGATCCAACTCACCACCAGGTGGTGATCAGTTGACAGCTCCGCCCCTCTCGTGTTCAGATCACCACTCGTGTTCAGATCAGGGGGGCCATTCCTCCCAATCACGCCCCTCCAGGTGTCACTGTCATTGCCCACGTGAGCGTTGAAGTCCCCCAATAGAACGATGGAGTCCCCAGTCGGAGCACTTTCCAGCACCCCTCCCAGAGACTCCAAGAAGGCCGGGTACTCTACACTGCCGTTTGGCCCGTAGGCACACACGACAGTGAGAGACCTATCCCCGACCCGAAGGCGCAGGGAAGCGACCCTCTCGTTCACCGGGGTGAACTCCAACACATGGCGGCTGAGCTGGGGGGCTATAAGCAAACCCACACCAGCCCGCCGCCTCTCACCATGGGCAACTCCAGAGTGGTGAAGAGTCCATCCTCTCTCGAGGAGTGTGGTTCCAGAGCCCAAGCCGTGCGTAGAGGTGATCCCGACTATCTCTAGTCGGTACCTCTCAACCTCACGCACAATCTCAGGCTCCTTCCCCCCCAGTGAAGTGACCTTCCATGTCCCTAGAGCTAGATTCCGTGTCCGGAGATCGGGTCGCCGAGGCCCCCGCCTTCGACTGCCACCCAATCCACAATGCACCGGCCCCTTACGGTCCCTCCCGCAGGTGGTGGGCCCACGGGAGGTCAGCCCTACGCCGCTTCTTCGGGCTGAGCCCGGCCGGGCCCCGTGGGGTAAGACCCGGCCACCAGGCGCTCGCATGCAAGCCCCAACCCCGGGCCTGGCTCCAGGGTGGGGCCCCGGTTGCGCCATACCGGGCCAATGTACCGGGCTTAAATTTACAAAAATAATGGCTACTGTTTGAATTCTTCCAAAGCGCGCTTGTAAGTGTTTGTTTCGTTAACTGAGTGATTGCGTAATTACATTGCCTAATGTCTGAAAATAATAAATGCTCAAACAATGCAAACCAATCAGATTTAATGTTATGGTATTAGCAGATACTATTATTATACCTGCACACAATAAATAACAAATAAAAACTAACTTACTGACATTAGCTTTAGAATAATAATCAGATAATGCTCAATGAACACAAACTATACAATCACTTTAAGTTGCTATTTAATTCTGACTGTATGACTCTCTTCAACAGCATCGCAATAGTCACCAAACAATCACACAAACCAAACGCCTTAATAAGCAAATGTTACTCAGCTCTTTTTACAAACAACACTGAGTGCATTGTAATTATAATCTCTGACGATATCAAGCATTCTGTCATGTCGCAATGCCTCGCGCAGCATCGGATTCGCGAGCGCGTGCAGAGTTGGGCTCATTCCAGTCGCAGGTGCGCTGATGCGGTTATTTTTACTGATTTAAAATACAAGTACATCAAACAAACACATGTTCACAAACAATTCACAGTTCAGTCTTTTAAAAATTGTAGGTTTTGCTTGTCAAGTTAGTACTTTACTATCTCGCTCATTAACAGTAAACTGATTCTTCCATTTTTCTTACCTTTACTGCTGATGCTGCAACTCTTCTTGTTTGCATGTGTTCCTTCATTGTATGTTCCACATTTAGTTTTTCTCCTCTTATAACAAATTTGATCATTTTGAGGCTTAAATTTACAAAAATAATGGCTACTGTTTGAATTCTTCCAAAGCGCGCTTGTAAGTGTTTGTTTCGTTAACTGAGTGATTGCGTCATTACATTGCCTAATGTCTGAAAATAATAAATGCTCACCAAAATGATTTTATATGACAAATAAAACATTATAGCTCATTTACATTTGTTTAATTCACTTTAATTTAAAATTAAAAACAAAAATAAATTGTAATGCTATAATTTACTTTTTTTTAATTGTGGTCGGCATATAACCACTGCCCTAATTGAACTATACCTAATCCTAGCTTTAAGCCGTGTCTGTGAAACCAGGCTGTCATGATATGTTTAAAGATTAGGCAAATTACACAAATTACATTTTGTCTAGGTACAGTACAGCCTTACAGCCTTTCTAATACTAATTCAGTTATACTGTATTGATATCTGGATGTTCAAACTATTATTTTCTTTTTCCTTCAGCAGCACAGGTGGAAACATGTCAGGAAAAGACAATTAGACCATGCCAGTCTTCTGTTAACAATGATGAAAACACATTCAGAGAAAACACAAGCAGCAAAACCATGGGAAAAGACCACAGTGATGGAAAGAGCTTAAGGGTTGTACATGATATAAAGAACAACTGGAGCAGAGAAATAGCAGATGGAAACAATGAAAACCTGCCCATGTTTAAACTCCATCTGGATGAAACATGGAAGAACAGTGACGGATTCTGCAGAAGAAGCACGTTTGGGAAAGAAAACATCAGAAAACAGAACAAGACCATCATGATGATCGGAGCCACAGGTTCAGGAAAAACCACTCTAATTAACAGCATGATCAACTACATTCTGGGAGTGGAATGGGAAGATGACTTCCGGTTTGTGCTGATAGATGAAGGGAAGCAGAAATCCCAGGCTGATAGTCAAACTTCAGCGGTAACAGCATATCAGATCAATCACATGGATGGTTTCCAGGTCCCTTATTCTCTGACCATAGTGGACACACCAGGATTCGGTGATACCAGAGGAATCTCACATGACCAGAAGATCACAAAGCAGATTCAGGAGTTCTTCTCTAATCCAGGAGGGATCGACAGCATTGATGCTGTGTGTTTTGTAGTCCAGGCTTCACTTGCCCGTCTGACGCACACACAGAAATATGTCTTTGACTCCATTCTTTCCATATTTGGGAAGGATATTGCTGAAAACATCCTTATGATGGTCACCTTTGCAGATGGAAAAACACCTCCTGTTCTCGAGGCCATCAAAGTGTCTGAAGTGTCCTGCTCCACCAATGAGTCTGGAGAGCCTCTTCACTTCAAGTTCAACAACTCTGCTGTTTTTGCTTACAATAATCAATCGGGAGGAGCTGGGGCTGACTATGACTTTGACCAAATGTTCTGGAAGATGGGATTTTCTAGCATGAATAAATTCTTCACATCCCTTAACAAGATGGAAACCAAGAGCTTGTCTCTGACACAGGAGGTGCTTAAAGAGCGACAGCAGCTGGAAGTTAATGTGGAAGGTCTTCAGCCCCAAATTAATGCTGGTCTGTCAAAACTGGATGAAATCAGGAAGACAAGAGCAGCTCTGGAGCAACACAAGGCTGAGATGGATGCAAACAAGAATTTTGAATATGAAGTAAACGTAACTGTCCCAAAACAGATCGAAAACAACACTGGCTACTACTTAACCAACTGCCAGAAGTGTCACTTCACATGTCATAACCCATGTGGAATTGCAGATGACCGTGATAAATATATGTGTGATGCCATGAAAGATAGAAAGTGTACGGTCTGTCCTGGAAAGTGTGTTTGGAATGTGCACTTCAATCAGAAATACAGATGGGAATATGTCCCAGAAAAGAGAAAGCAAACCTATGAGGATTTAAAAAAGCGATATGAGGATGCACATGGACAGGTCATGTCAACAGAAAACATCTTTGAAGAACTTGAAAATGAGTTTCAGATTGTCCAGGATATTGTCACCGGACTAATTGAAAGATCTCAGAAGTGTTTGGAGCGACTGGAGGAAATCGCCCTCAAGCCCAATCCTCTGTCCACCCCTGACTACATCGATCTGATGATTGAGTCTGAGAAACAAGAACGCAAGCCTGGATTTATAGATCGCATTCGGTCTTTGATGGATGTCAGGAAGAAGGCAGAGATCATCAGTAAGTTTTCCACAGGAGAACTGCTTCCAGAGGATTGGGAAACTTACAAACGTGCAACAAGAAAAAAAGCTTTCTATGATCCAAGAGCCTGGTTCAGTTGGTTGACTAAACCACTAAAGCAATAAACCCAAACATGTGGTTCTGTGGTAAGATGCTCTGAATGCATTTTTATTATACTTACTCACACTTTAATAAACTTTAAAAATACTTTTATGGTGTACAGTAGATTCCTGTAATATTTCCTTATTACAAGGAAAAAAATATATTGTCACATATCACAAATGATCAGATTGTATCAGAATGCTGTTTTGGGATGATGTAATTTTACTGTCATTGAGCGTTTAATCGATTCTGCTTTATAGATTTTGTATCCACTTTCAAATATATGATCTTTTAAAAAAGTATAAACAACACTGACATTCACAAGTACAATTCAGTTTCAAATCAACATATCTATTTCAGCAAAATTCAGTTAACTTGGAAAGAGATTCAACACAATAAATTCTCATTTTCACATTCAATTGTCTCTCTGTGTTCACTTTCGAAGGGAACTTCAACTCTGCGTTGATGAACGCAATGGGGAACGCTCACGTGACCCGGTGTTTCAAAACCTTACAACCAAAAACTCCAATCCTATTGGCCAGCGACAGTCATATGGCGCGACCCGGAAGTATAAAGGCGCGCCTACGGAAGCAGTCAGTGTGCATCGTCTTTTCGGGACTGTTGTATCGACTTTCTACTGTGTATTCTTTATTAACCCCTTACCAGTCACCCCCATTTTTGGCCAGGTAGTGAAAAATGACATACCCAAAATAAAATGGTTGCTGCGAACAAGTCCTCCGGACTACACACAAAACCAAGGTATCATTTGAAAGCTGACACTTGACAGTTTACTATGAAAGACTCAGAATTACTCTAGCAATTACTAATAGAGAGAGAAAAAAGCTCAAACACAATGGATTTTTTTTTTTTTTCATAATAATTGTTTATGGATATTAAAAATGCAAAAGGCAGATACATAGGGGCCTGGAAACATAAGCAAACTAAAGCCATATGTCTAATCAATATATGTTTAAAATTTGAAGGTGATACGAGCAAAAATGAACTTTTTACAGCCATTTATTTCAGTGCATGTCTAGGCACCTTTCCAAAAAGGCCACTTGGAGATGCCAAAGGGACACTTGGTAACCACCTTTTACTGTGAAGTATAAGAAGTCTATTTGATCATTTCCAAACATTTTATCATTACAATATGACAAAGCACAATTTATATACTATATCTGGTATATTTTTTTCCTCTTAAAAGTTTAGAAAAATGCAAGTATGTTCATTTTTTGAAAGAGCTCCAAAAAGACCCCAAAGTGACACTTGGTAACTTGTTAATGTAAGGAATGTAACAAAGTCTTTGTTCACTTCCAGTCTTTTAATGGTTTAGAAAGACACATTATTTAGCAAATAAAGTTTAAATACAAAAATTAAATAAAAAGTCTATAAATAAAATAAAGTCTATAAAATTAGGAACAGTTGTTCATAGCTATATACTAAGTTATAAGCAATCAACACAGTGATAAACATTTACCCAAAAATATGTATGTTTTGTATAAAACATAAAAAAACTAATACATATATAAAAAAATAAATATATACCTATACTTTGCATAAATGCTGTACATATACTCTGAACATAATCTGAATGCAGCGGTACAAAAAGACAGGACATGAGGGACATTCAGGGCAAACAGAACAACTTAGACAAAGTGCATGTAAACATATGCATTACCATGGTGAGTCTGGGTATCAGTCTGAATGGTAAAGTGTCCAGTATGCATGGGGAAAAAGTATTACCACTGGATTAGATGGTTTCTTCAGCCCACTCATCCACCTGTACATACATGTACTCTCTTTCCTCTGCCCTGGAACTTCTGAAGGCAGCTGAAGATGCTGCAGCCAGTGAAGGACACTTTGCCTGCTGTCCAGAGGCATGTGGTGCCCAGTCATCATCTGACATTCCATCACTGTTGAATTACACAAGTGGATTAGAAATGCACCCAACACAACAGATAATCTTGCACAAAGTATAAATATTTTTGCCTTTTCAAACCTGAAATTAAAATTATCATTCACAAAGCAATGTGCCTTCATACCCACCCTGGTTGTTGCCCTGATGGCACATTTACACCAGCTTACAAATTTTATATTCAAATTCCAAGGATCATTTACACAGCAATATAAAGCAATACCCACCCTGTTGTTGCCCTGATGGCACATTTACGCTATCTTACATTTTCTATTCAAATTCCAAGGATCATTTACACAGCAATATAAAGCAATACCCACCCTGTTGTTGCCCTGATGGCACATTTACAGTTACAGTTTACATTTATCTATTCAAACACAAAGGATCATTCACACAAAGCAATTTAGCTGCTGTCCAGAGGCATCATCTGAAGTTTCATCATCACTGTTGAATTACACAATAAGAATTAGAAATACACCTAACACAACTGATAATCTTACACACCAAAAATTACACATATTATTTCATATTTTTCCTCAGATACATTTGTCTGAACTTTGTCTTGCTTTCGACATACATAACGCAATATTCATAAAAGTAATATGATCAAGTTATGTTGCATTGTATACAGTTTGTTTATAACTCAGCAAATGAATAGGGAATTTCATAGCAATTTGATATATTCATACTGTTGTGAGAGAGTATGTGTGCTTTGAGTGTGAGAATACTTTTACTAAAGTAAACAATTTAAAAGTGCACCAGAGAATTCACACTGGAGAAAAACCTTACAAGTGTCCATACTGTGATAATATATTCAGTGGGTCATCAAATCTGAAAAAACATGAGAGGATCCATACTAGAGAAAAACCTTACAAGTGTTCACACTGTGACAAGAGATACAGTGATTCATCACATCTGAAAACACATGAGAAGATCCACTCTGGAGAAAAACCTTACAAGTGTTCACAGTGTGACAAGAGATTCAGTCAGTTAGCACATCTGAAAAGACATGAGATGATCCACAGCACAGAGAAGCCGCACACATGTGATCAGTGTGGAAAGAGTTTCATTATTAAAAGTCACCTGAAGATACACATGAAGATCCATGCAGTGGAGAAACCACATCTCCACAGTCTGAAATCATAAGTAGTTCATCTTTATTGCTGAGAAAAAATGTCTCTTCTGTGTAAGTTAGATACAGCCAAATCTCTCCTCTCCACCTATAGTTGGCGCTGTTGTTCTGTTGCTGCTGTTGAATTATCCAGGTTGTGGATGAGGAGCGACCCTGAAATGTCTCATTCATTCATAGACAAGAACGCATATTGAGAAACGGCTAACTGTGTTCTTGTGAAACGTCATCAGTCGCTGTCCAAGTACTGTTCCAGTTCAAAGTTCACATCTAGCCAAGTACAGTTCAAATCCCTGGATGTGTTCTTGATCCGCCCCTTTTATCGAGGATGCATCAAGAGGTGACTTGCGCAGACTTGAGTCAGCCAGGTATCCCAGAATGCATCTCACACTAACCAGCAAGTGTCAATTGTAATTTAAACACATTACTGTTTTTATGTCATGATATGTAGAATTAAGAGTATTCAGGCAAGAATGTACTGTTTTAATGCTCAAATTTGTGGTTTATTGATAAAATGTAGCACGTATTTGGAGTTGTGAGATCCTGGCAATCACCGCTCAGCGCTCATGTACCCCGCCGAGAACAGCCTAACCTCGGCTAATCCTTCTGACGTTTGCCGCTGGCTCTGATGTCTCTGTAGTGCTTAAACATAATATAATTCATCTTTTGTAAATCTAACGGGTGATCTTTGCACTGCAAAAAATGAAATCTTGAGTCAAAATATCTTGAAATAAGCCAATAAATCTTGTTTTTTGTCTTCTAAGATAAATAAACTAGCCTAGAATTAAAAGTAAAAGATTAATTTGCTTGTTTTGAGCAAATGTAACTTAAATTTTCTTACTAAGAAAAAATGGCTAATTCTGGTGATTTATTTAAATGAATTAAGTATTTTTGTAAAGTGTATAGTATATTTTGACATAGTCCATCCTGAAACCAGAAATTTCAAGCCATACTTTCTTATTTTAAGATCATGATGTTTCTTATTTTTAGATAACAATGTTATGATAATCTGACACAAAGATTTTTTTTAAATTATACTATACATTGTTTAACTTCATTTGAACCAAATGAGAAACAAGAAAGTAGCAAATCAGAGAAGCATATTTTATTCTGTGCAGACAACAGTGTGAATTTATTTTGAGATGTCTTGTACAGCAAAAAGTATCTCATAAATTCAACATGCACAGTTTTTTTTTTTAACAGTAGCCAAGTACACATAAGGTGCTGAACAAATTTCATTTTAACAATGTCTTATCTTTAAACCTCTACAGTCAGTAAGCAAAATGGGAATAAAAAAAAAATTTAAAAAATAAATAAAAGAGGAAACTGACTGTGCTTTTTCACTTTTCTTTGTTCTCATTTTAGCAGTCACTGGTGCACTTGTACATTGCACACACATCTCCGAGATAATACTTCAGAGGAATATAAGTACGGTTCTTAAAACTGAGTGCATAATATGATGTATAATCTACAATTGTGTCTGCCTCCACTATCTCAGTGGCTTGAGCAAGGTTTGGGACATTGATTTCATAAGAAGCAAACTCATGACTGAAACCCAGTGTTATAGACCTGGCATTCAAAGCAATACAATGAGGAATTTGCAATGTATATGTTCTTTATGAGCCCGAATACAGGAACATCTTCATTTACACTTATTACAATCACTGACTTCTGACACAAGTACTTGTTGCCACATAGCTCAAGCCATTTTACTGATACCACATGTTGCACATTTTCTACACCCAAAAAATCTCTCATTTTATCCTGCACATACTTTATATTTTCCACTTCAGATGCAGGACCCAATAGAATGTCTTTTGAAAAAATTGGGTGATTCACACGGCTGATATTTTGACAACTCTCAAACATCTGATTGTGTTTAACCAAGGACTTGCAAACATTCTTGAAATTTAGCTTGGAAGACCACTGTTTGAAAAAACAGTGTTTAGATTCAAATCTCATACACATGTGTCTGATCATTGGACCTAAATCTTTAATCTGTTCAGGAATATGTATCAAATAATGTTGCTTTGGTGTTATGTTGTTCTCAGGAAATAACCGTTTCATATTGCTCAAATGTTGCTTAATAAGCAATTTAAGCTTTGCTACAGTGGCCAAAGAAATAACTGGTGCAAATAGGATCTGAACAATCTCTATTAACCCAATGATCACTTGAAAGTATTCATTTCTTTCACAGCTGTCCAATATGAATGGTAGGATCTTCAGTAGGACAAGCATTTGCCCAGCTGATTGCTTTAGTCTGTTATCATTTGATGATAATGTGGTGACAGTAATAGGGCAAGGTTTGTCTCGGACATCAGTTGAGTATGGGTATCCTAGAATAGCACTGTTAAATGTGTCCAATTCCAGTTGCCCTGATAGCACTAGATGTTTTAGTACAGTTTTTACTTCCAGTGGTGCCACACCTTCTAATATCACATGCATAATATCCTGAGGTGTTTGCCTGATGAGATCAAAGGCTGGAAAATCAATCAGTTTGCTTTTCCTATTAATTCCATAGGTGGTTTTCAAACTGCTTCTCAAAAAGTCTGTGGCGGCCCTCTCAATTGCATTACACTGTCTGACATGTCTATCTAAAGACCGTTTGACAAAGTTTTCTGCATCAAAGTAAACTTGCATATCCTCAAAACTACACTCACAGTGTCTGCATTTGCAGAATGCAAATCCAACTCCCTCTTTAAAGCCTGTTAGCTCATGCTGAGCCAGGGTATCACCACAGAGAGAAACTACTGCACCGTATATTGTTCTCTCTCCATGTGCAGATTTGATGTTCACTCCATTATACAACAAATTCAAATCATCTTGTATTCTCTGCAAAATTACATCTACACCACACTGAGAGATGTCACTTGATTTTGCAATGGCGAGTAGACGGATGGCATCTAACTTAGACCTCTGTTTAGGATTTATATTGCCCAAAGTATAGTACACCATTAGGAGTTTGTTTTTTGAGGCATGAGACCCCAGAGGATTGCAAAGTTCTATCTCATCAGTATACAGGATAAGCTGCAGAGCATTGGGTCTCACAGAGAATAGTGGGTGTGACTTCAAAATATCCCCATCAATAATGTCATTGATAAAGCCAGCCTTGCTTTGGCTTGGTCCATTGTCAAACATTGCTAGAATCATTGGATGTGAAAGTAGTTGTTCCAAACTTTGGATTAAAGGAATATAGTAAAAAACATCTTGTTCTTATTGCTAGAGCTTGTGAGGCTCCCCTTTTCCTCAAGGTTGCAGTCTGGGAAATTTCAATTTCTTCTGCTTCAACTACCATGAACTGCTTTTTTAGATTTGATTCTTGCATATATGTAGTGGAAACAGAGTCAAAGGGGTCTTCAAAATTATTAAAAACATCCATAACTTCACTCATCAGTTGATCTGTGACTCCAGATTGTCTCTGAATAACATCTGTAATTTGGTTTCGAAGGCAGTCCAACAGTGAGGCTTGATACTGCTGCACCCGGGAAATGATGTCACTGACCGCTCGCTGAAGGAAAAGCAATAATTTAGAAATAGCAATTCATGCACAAGGAACAGAATGTAAGAATATAGTTTTTACTGTAATTTCACATAATTAACTTCAGTGTCTTACCTGTGAAAGGCAGTGTTTCACACTTGAAGACAGTACAAATGCAGAAGCATGCTTTCTCAGTTCATCAACTTCAGGCTCATCATTTATGACACTTTCCTCTTGCTGGAAATAATAAAAAAAAAAAAAACATATCAAGACTTTAAAATTCAAATAACCTAATAACCTAACATTAACGGAGTGACAATTAAGTTAACCCAAGTGAAAAAAGTACAGTGCTCTATTTTCACACACTAATTTTGTACTTCATATACTAAAAATTCTTCTTTAGTACTTCTTAAGATCATCTTAAGAACATCTAAGTGTACTCAACTGTGATATTCTGAGACAGCATGAAATATGAACTAAAATGTGCTTTTAATATACTATCTCTGTATTTAAAAAATATATTTAGTTAATAGTTACTACTTGTAGTACCTTTGAACCCATAGTGTACAAGTGGTATCTAAATACAATTGTGAGTTTGTGCAGTTTATGCATCAAATAATCAATAAGTTATGTTTACCACAGGCTTTATTTATCTTGCTTATTCTTAATATTCTTGCTTAATATCTTCATTTTTGTGCCCTCTCTTTAATTTTTTCTTTCTTCTTCGAAAATGTGTTTAATAGGTTAGACAACTTTATATAATTTCTCTTATTATGTAACAACTTGTTTATTGTTTGGAAGACTGTATGTTGTACCGATTTGTTAAAAAAAAAAAAAAAGTGACGAATTGTTCTGGGTTCGGACGTTACTTGCAACATCTATGGGAGCTACATGACAAGTAGTTCTTCACTAAAGAGTATATTTACACAACAACGAGGTACTAAAAACTGACGTAAACGTTGATCCCCCTTCACAAGGATCTGCAAATTTGACTAAAAAGGCTGTATTACGCATGCGATGCCAGTAGTTGGAGATGTCACTTTGTCGAGTAACACCCCGCGAATACGTAATACACAAGCAGATGGCGTCACGCGTTTTTGTTGTTAACGCGGAGACGTTTAAGGCATAGTTTTCAAAGCCTTGCACTTTCAAACCCGTTTGTAGGCCCCCAAAACGCCGTTGTCGTGTCAATCGACGGCAAAACAATACAAAGCTTTCCGTTTCCAGTTATAAACATACTTTAAGATATCTGAAACTAAACAAAAAAAGCAGTAAAGCTAGTCGCCATTAAAATTCCCCATTAATAAAATAAATGGTACTTTTCTCCCGGGACCAAGACAGTGGCCAAGTTACGTGTCAGTATTCTGATACACTCATGAAAGTCAGGTATTATTAGTAAATTTGTGTCAACTTACGTGCACTGCCTCTTGTTCTGTTTCAGTCAACGGCGTAAACGCAGCGCCATCAGCAGAGCTGGAGGAATCGGCGATGTCTGGTTCTTGGCCACCGCTAGAGTTAAAATCTTCCTCGTAGTTTGCATCGCCTGACACATCATGTTCATTTGGCAGAAATTCTGGCTGAAGTGGGATACCGAAATTCTCGAAAAGTCTCTCTTCCACTTGGATTCCAGCATCTGCAGATGCACACGCACGGGAATTGTTCCCTTTAGCTTTAACATTATCTGCATTTTGACTTCCACTTGACCTCGATTTGTGACTGATGAAATGCGAATAATGCCTCCGTTTGACATGATAGTAAAATGAGTTGTAGTACACTCGGTATTCCTGAACGCAACCATCAATCCCACAGATCACATGAAAATCCGGGCTGGAACTATGCACAGTGTTTATGTGACTCAGCAGAGCCCTTAATGACAACGCCACAAAGAGGCAGCAAATAATACAACGCCAAATCATGTTAAGTGGAAAAATCTGAACATTTAGTTAAATAATTCATATTTTTACTCCATTCTCTTCTCCATACGTATTATCCCGCCGAAAGCAATCAGAAGAAATGACGTGATTCAAACTTTTAATCCAATCAAGGTAGCGGAATATTCCATTGGATATGAAATAGGTGAAATCATAAAGTATTATTCCTTAAGAGTGTTTTAATTTTCTACATTACTCAGGTAAAGTACAGCATTTAGAAGAAACAATGCTAAATTTTAATATATGACAATGTGAAATGTTACAAATATTATAATTTAAATAACTTTTATACACAACCCTAAGGATGTAGCGTAATGGAGACGGCCGTTTACGTCACTGGAACGAACGACCGGTGTTATGAAATATTCGGTGTCTGAGATTTTCGGTGACACTGGGCGGAGCATACCTGAATATTCACGAGTTTCCTGTTTTGAGTTAAAGCGCCACTGAAAAATGTTAGTGCACGCTCTTCGGCTTACATTAAAGGTAATTAGCATATGTTTCAACGTTAAACGAAGTCAAGCTTATATTCTAACTGTTATTGATGCACAAGATTTTATATATAAGCTATATTGTGTTATGTTGTGTCATGTGTTAGCTATGTTTGATATGAACACAGCCAATGATTCGCCAGAGGTGTCGTTAGGATTCGCTAAATGAGCCAATAGCGTTTTAAGTAGCCTATTTTTGTTGTTTCTGTATTACCTTGAGTCTTTTAAGCATATAGTTTGAAAGGTTGCCGAAATGTATGATAGCATAATAATAATAATTGTGAACTCCTGTGGTGAAGGCAGCAGTAAACTTTCCTAGTTTGCAGAAGCACTAATCTGGGTAGACTTGAATTTCTAGTGTTATATGTAATATGTTTCAAAAATTGCACACATGCATGAAAACATGTTAATGTACTTTAAATATAGTTTAATGATTACCCAAATCCATGATGAATTATGCATGTGATAACTAATATAATATCTATAGATAATATCCTTGATTCATTCCCAAATATAACTTTTGCCAATAAATATCCCTGTACACCAGAGAAAGCAGACACTTTTATTTTTCACTTTGTTTTGAATATGACATTGTATTAAAAATTTTAATAATACAGGTTTGTAGTAATGTCATTTTATTATATATTTCAGATTGAATGTGTCAGTAGCAAAGGCTGGTATCACTGAGATTGCATGAGCAGACCAAACTTTCATTTGTCTGTGATCACAAGACCCTGTGTAAAGTGTGTTAATGTGTGTTTAAATACAAGTGTTTTTGTTAATTAAATATGTCGTATTATATGTCGTGACTTCTCCTCATTTGTGAATAAAATTTCAACACAGAATCATTTGCTCTTTTTTTATTCAAAATGAAACTACTCTCATTATTTACTTTCATCTTTGATATTACAGATATGCAAATTACATGTTCTATTATTTTAGCAGCTAATTTAACATAAATAAAATTTTAATTGTTATGGAAAGCTTGTAGAATAGAACTAATACATTTCATTGTGAATATACTGCAGGTTTGCTCATTTAGTTCCATATAGTTTCATATCACCACTGTGTGAAACTGAATCCTGATTCACAGTGCTTCATGTTTTTTCACATTTAAAATGTTTTGTCAATGAAAGCATCATTTTGTGGGAAAAAAGTTTGAGAATGTTTCCTAATAATATGAAAAAAATAACACTTCATTTTAGGATTTAACAAAGTCTCTTAAAAATTATTTACCAACTGAGCAAGCAATTATATGACAGAACAATCACAGTGGTGAGTGTATGTCTGATTATCCACATAACAATAGCTAATATTCTTCATACTTTTGCCAATTGTCTTCTCCATATAAATATTTGTAAATAAAACCCACATTAGTAACTTTTAGTTTTGTAGCTGATTTTTGAATTTTAACATTGTAATTGTTGTGGAAAGCTTGTAGAATTAAACTAAAACCTTATGAAAGTGCTGCAGGGAAGCTCACTGTCTCATCATGTTTCTATTCATATAGAGAGCATTGTGTGTTTTGCAGAAAAAGATAAAGAAGGTTTACATTAATTCATACATGTCAAAAACATAAACAAAACAAACCTAACCCTCATTGTGTTTTAAAAATAATAATGTCTGGTTAAAGTTATGCAGCCTATCAACTGAGAAAGCAATAGGGAATGACAAAATAATTACAACTGAAACTTTTATTATGCAACCACAGATACATACAAGTTATCTTCTCAAACTAACTAAATTAAAATCAAAACAGTTACAAACAAACTCGATGGCTGTTGGCTCATTTCCTAACGATAGACCAGTGTCTGTAATCACTACTAAATTATATCTCACGTCACGACACAATGTAACCTACAAACTATTGAGCATACATAAACAGTTCTTAACTTAATCTTAACTTAATTCGATGCGGAAACGCAATCACGTTACCGAAAACAGTTCTGTGATCCAAGGACAATCCACTAAAATTTTCAGTGGCGCTTTAACTCAAAACAGGAATCTCGTGAATATTCATGTAAGCTCCGCCCAGTGTCACCGAAAATCTCAGACACCGAATATTTCATAACACCGGTGTTATGAAATATTGTTTGTAGGTTACATTGTGTCGTGAGATATACTTTAGTAGTGATTACAGCCACTGGTGGTCTATCGTTAGGAAATTAGTCAACATCGAGTTTGTTTGTTTTAGTAGGTTACAACTGTTTTGATTTTATTTTAGTTCGTTTGAGAAGATAACTTGTATAAATGTATCTGTGGTTGCATAATAAAAGTTTCAGTTGTGATTGTGTCATTCCCTATTGCTTTCTCAGATAGCCTGCATAACTTTAACCATACATTATTATTTTTAAAACACATTGAGAGTTAGATTTATGCTCCGTTTATGTTTTTGACATGCATTAATTATCGTAAACCTTCTTTATACTTTTCTGCAAAACACACAATGCTCTCTATGAATAGAAACATGATGAGACAGTGATATTAGCTTCCCTGCAGCACTTCCACAAGGTTTTATTTTAATGCGCTTTCCACAACAATTAAAATGTTAAAATTTAAGTGGTTAAATTGATCAGCTACAAAACTAAAAGTTACTAATGCAGGTTTTATTTAAAAATATTTAGGCTATATGGAGAAGACAATTGGCAAAAGTATGAGGAATATTATTGTTATGTGGATAATCAGACATGTATACACACTGCTGTGATTGTTCTGTCATTTCTTTAATTGCTTGCTCAGTTGGTATATATTTTTAAGGAGACTTTATTAAATCCTAAAGTTGTGTTATTTTTTTCATATTATAAGGAAACATTCTCAGTCTTTTTTCCCACAAATGATGCATTTCATTGACAAAAAAAAAAAAAAAAAATTAATGTGGAAAAAACATGAAGCACTGTGATTCAGTTTAAGGATTCAGTTTAACACAGCGTTGATATGAAACTATATGGAACTAAATGACCAACCTGCAGTATATTCACAATGAAATGTATTAGTTTTATTCTACAAGCTTTCCATAACAATTAACATTTTATTTATGTTAAATTAGCTGCTAAAATAATAGACCATGTAGTAATTTGCATATCTGTAATATCAAAGATGAAAGTAAATAATGAGAGTAGTTTCATTTTGAATAAAAAAAGAGCAACTGATTCTGTGTTGAAATTTTATTCACAAATGAGAAGTCACGACATATGACATATTTAATTAGCAAAAACACTTGTATTTAAACACACTTTACACAGGGTCTTTGGTTTGGTCTGCTCTTGTGATCCCAGTGATACCAGCCTTTGCTACTGACACATTCAATCTGAAATATATAATAAAATGACATTACAACAAACATGTATTATTAAAATTTTTAATACACTGTCATGTTCAAAACAAAGTGAAAAATAAAAGTGTCTGCTTTGTCTGGTGTACAGGGATATTTATTGGCAAAAGTCATATTTGGGAATGAAAGAATATTGGCTATAGATATTATATTAGTTATCACATGCGTAATTCACCGTGGCCTATTTGGATAGTCATTAAACTAGGCTATATTTAAAGTACATTAACATGTTTTCTTGCATGTGTGCAATCTTTGAAACATATTACATATAGAAATTCAAGTCTACCCAGATTAGAAGTGCTTCTGCAAACTAGTTTACTGCTGCCTTCACCACAGGAGTTTACAATTAATATTATTATGCTACCATACATTTTGGCAAACTTTCAAAACTATATGCTTAAAAGACTCAAGGTAATACAGAAATAGGCTACTTAAAACGCTATTGGCTAGTTTAGCGATTCCTAACGACACCTCTGGCGAATCATTGGCTGTGTTCATATCAAACATAGCTAACACATGACACGACATAACACAAAATAGCTTATATATAAAATCTTGTGCTTCAATAACAGTTAGAATATAAGCTTGACTCCGTTTAACGCTAAAACATAGGCTAATTACCTTTAATGTAAGCCGAAGAGCGTGCACTAACACTTTCAGTGGCGCTTTAACTCAAAACAGGAAACTCGTGAATATTCAGGTATGCTCCGCCCAGTGTCACCGAAAATCTCAGACACCGAATATTTTATAACACCGTTAACACTTCTGTTTCGCGGTTTCACCATTTAGTGCACTTGGAGGTAACCCAGATAGCAAACTGACATAGAATCAACGTAGAAACGACGTTTCTCGTGACATCGAAACGACGTTGATCTCCGACGTTGATCCGGCATCAGTTTGCTCATCGGGGTAATGTTGAATCAACGTCAGACACTCCATTCAAATCTAACGGAAAATCGACGCAATTGGTTTGGTTACCGAACGTTGAAACGATGTTGATTTTCGGATGGTTGAAACGACGTTGTAGAATCAACACATATTCAACATAAAATCGATCTAATTGGTTTGCTTACCTAACGTCGAAACGATGTTGATTTCAGCTGAGTGAAACGACGTTGTAGATCAACACGAATTCAACATGAAATCGATCTAACTGGTTTGCTTACCCAACGTTGATGTTGATTTCATTTGGGTGAAATAACTCTATACAATTAACACATTTTCTACTTATTTTAAAAATCTCAAACACTTAATACTAAAAGATAAGCCTGTTTACAAAATAATCACACATCACATTCAGTTAACATTGCTTTAATATTTACAAAATACAGGTACAAATAGCCTACATCGTTAGAGCATACAAACCTTCTATACAAGACTAACATAGAAAAGGCATTTACTCTCAAATACACACAAAGAGGTATACAAGTTAATTATTAGCTATTATAAATAGTCTCAAGCTACAAATTAAAAGCAATATTTACTCAAGTATAAAACTGGTCATGTTCTTTTGTACCAAATGTGTTATTTTTATTGGAGCACAAAAGGAGATGTAAGGCAGAACATCAAGAGACTGACAGCCTGAGTCAGACTACGCCATCAGTTTCTTTTCTTGCTGTGACTGAGACTATATGACTCTCTCCTTTTGTGTTCAACAAAAATAAAGACATATGGGTCACTAGATGATTTATAAAGAAATCTTACCCTTAAAAATGGAGGACAGAAGAATATAGACGATGAATTGGTTTTCCTTTGCAATTAAAATGTAAGTTCCTTGCTCTTGTAACAGGGATGTAAACTCATCAGGGATGAAAAGGGTGACAAAGATGTAACCCACAATTTCAATACAATGGACAATAAAATATATATTTTTAATTACTTTTTTAATTTCAAGGTTTATGAATATTTAAATTTATTTCATAATTATTATTGACATTTATATCAAAATTAAAATATTTCATCTTTATCTAAATGTAAACCAGTGTCAATTCATGAAGTGCCCCAATGATTTAACGGATTCACTCCTGTAATTGGATAAATGCGAATGTCACTCCTGAAAATTTGCAGTGCAGGTGGTTCTCTATAGCCCCCAGCTGTTAGAACAGTGACTCAATTATGCACATGCTGTATTGTATCTGGCATTATTGTAGTGAAACTGAGCAACTGACAGTGGAAGGTGTAGACAATATTTCAGTGAAGTCATCAAAATGTTTTAGTAGTTGAAAACTTAGTTCCTTTCTCTCTCAAAAACACAACACAACAGTTACACCTTTTAAATTTCAGAGTGTCTATTTACATAAAGTGCAAATAGCGTCCCTTGTTGGCAAACGCTATTTACACTAGCTTTTGGGCCACTCAAGTTTTAAAAAAGAAGCACAGAAGGCAACGTCTTTAGTAACACAGCAGTAGAGAGTAGGGAGTTCTGGCTTTTGATGCAGTTTCAAATCTGCCTTTTGCTAAGCTCACATTTATTTTCAATAAAAATGAAAATAATGTTCTAAAAGCGGAACTAAACTGAACGAGTGTTTAATAATATTAAAAATGTTTATTGGGTAGGGTTAGGAGAAGGTGTAGGGAGGGTTTTATTCTACCAATAAGGCAGCATCCATTTAATCATTTTAATAAATACAATCATTTACACTCTATATTATTGCATCCTGTTAATGTACAAAAATACTGAGGTGCAAATAGTATCTGCCAATATTAAGTAGGCCTATAGATAGCATCTATTTACTCTTATTGCAAAGAATTGATACTTTACATGGTGTAAACAGAATCTATCACTATTTTCACCTAGTGTAAGAAAATGTGCTATTGTCACTTAGTGCAAATAGCCGCTGCCTTTAATCTTTTTCATTGCAGGTGCACTAAACCTATTCTACAAATCACAAATTAAGAAATTCATAAGCTCAATTTGTTTGTAGATCAGTAAAACTTTGGCCAATCATGCACATTTCTTTGTGTATGATTTTGTGAATCACCTACACTGTTTGGCTATTCTCATGTGGTAACATTAAAGAAATATTAAGTGCTAGCTAAAAACAAACAAACAAACAAACAAAAACAGTTTGTAATTAAAAAAAAAATCATACATAAAAGAGACTTGTATCCCTTTAATATAGACTAAAATACTGAATGTCAAATAGTAGCATTTATAATAAATATTTAGCTACTGTTCATTTCTTGCCAAAACCATACTTCTACAGTGCATGTAATTTCGGGGTGGTGCAGTGTTGATTACTGATTGATTAATAATGACAAGATCAGATTGTCAGATTGTATATCTTTACATTTTGAATATATTTGTTAAAATTTGAATTCATGTTAATAAAAAAGATACTGCAAAGTGTGACATCATATCAGGACTGTTACAGTGTCTGAAGAGCACGGCTTAAATGTGAGCATATGAATTTCTTAATTTGTGAAATAGGATTTGTGCACCCCCAATGAAGAATTTGAAAAGGTGTAGCTGTTTTTGTAACTGGAGAAAAAGTTTGCAACTTTTAAAAATCCTTTCAAATTTTTAAATAAAAAAATAAATAAATAATTTACTGATGTATGACTATTCTTTAAAATTAGAAATCCCACTGTCACAGGTGCTCAGTTTTGCTATAATAATACCCGCACAGAACATGGTAGTAATCAGCCATCCATTTAAAAGCAGAGGTCTTTGTGGTGTACTGTTGGTACATCTGTCCAGGCCAACATCTGATGTCCTGATGCCTTCAACTGGGGATCCCTGAGAACCTGAAACAGAAATAGTACAGATCAAAATCATACATCATACATACCCATTACAAAGTATCTCATCTGGTAACACAAATTATCATTCCAGGTTTAGTTTTAGTGGGCATGATAATGCCCAAAAGAAATTATTTCAATTCGCCCCTCTGAATATTCCTCTAACGTGGCATTTTGTGAGAAGACCAATGACCTTGTCACGTCTTCTTTTACATTGTAATTTTCATATAAGAGAAATAATTAATGCAAAATATGAAACATCCATGCATTTACAAACCTCATTTGGATAAATACAATGGTGGAAAACTTGAATCAGTGTTACACAGGAAAGCCTGTCAGTGATGTGCTATAAAGTAAAAGGAAAGACACGAATAACACTGTAAAACTGTATTTTCATAGTGGGTCCTTTTATAATAAAGTCATTATATTATGTTTTTAAAAGATCTTGTTAATTTTGTTTAATAATATGAACAATATTAATAGTAGTAATAGTAGTAGTATATATAAATGCTAGAAAAATTTCACCATGAGCTGTTTGCATGTAAATGAACATAATGGGAACAGAAAGTAAAAAACAGCTCCATCTGAAACTTTTCAATCAAATCAAAGGAGTACAAGCTCCTGTTCTAAAATTATAGTACACAAGACACACAAATGAGAGGTACAGTCTCTCCCTAATCTTACAAAATAACAACCATCCTGACAAACACGTTGTATGAAGACTAGAGTTGGAATAAAACACCCCTCCTTATCCTCACATATCATATAAAGTATTTCCCCTCCTCAAGTCCATATTGTCCTTTCATCTTCAGGAAGCCATCTTTCAGCCTCCATGCAGTGGTTGGGTAGAGCTACATTAGGTTAGGACAGCCTTAAGAAGTTATTTCATGTGACTCATAGAAGTTATGTCAGTTATGTCATATGGGTAGGGATAGGTATCGTTATAGTTCTAACAGTATTGCTACTGTTAATTATTGATCGGGTACTTCAACGGTATTCTTATCGGTTCTTTTTATTATATACAAATTAAGAACATAATTAACATTGCTTTATAGATGAAATCAACTGAAGATAAAAGACATTAAATCTCTCAAGATCTCAGCAGAGGAGGATTAAACAACTCTAAACAACAACTAACACCGTGTCTACACCAGACATGACTTTTTTTGTGTCGCGCCTCAACAGCTAAAAGCTGACCGACTGTTGAAAATAGAACGCGGAGCCCGCTTACTGTCAGGAATTTGTTGTGTTGCGTCACTCCTCATCCAGTGTAGACAAAATCACAGATTATAACAGGTTCTATTATTAAACATGCTGAGAAGATGTTACTGTTTATGTGATCACAGATATTCCGTGCATCACAGCACATATGAGCTTTGAAGCAGTCTGTCTCAATCGAGATGTGTTATAGGCTGCCCACAATATGCGCGGCAATATCCATCGGCAACTGTAACAGATTTTAGATTTTTGAATTTCATCTTGGGATTTCAAACAGAAACAAGATTTTTCTTACCCCCCCCCCCCCAGAAAACAAGAAATATTTTATGTAATTTTAATTATCTAGAAAAGGCATCTTGATTTAACAATTTCTAGATATTTGGAATATAAACAACACAAAAATACTAAGTAAGAAAATTTTTTTGTAGTGCAGGACATTTTTAAATATATCTCCGATTGTGTTTGTTTAAAAGAAGAAAGTCATATACATCTAGGATGGCTTGAGGGTGAGTAAATCATGGGATAATTCTCATTTTTGGGTGAACTAACCCTTTAAGGTCTTTTTTTTATCTTTGGTTGATTTCATCTAAGGCTGTGCCTGGAAGTTTTTCACTTTTTCTGTTGTTGTTTCTTTCCTTCAGTAATTCTGCTCGTTAACAGCAGGACTGGTTTACGTCACGTGACAAGCATT
This sequence comes from Chanodichthys erythropterus, assembly GCF_024489055.1. Lineage (NCBI taxonomy): Eukaryota > Metazoa > Chordata > Actinopteri > Cypriniformes > Xenocyprididae > Chanodichthys > Chanodichthys erythropterus. The sequence goes on from NC_090223.1 coordinate 62,286,337, forward strand.
GATAATGACACAAGAGTGGGTAACTTCTGTCCACCTCGTCTATAGGCAAGGACTTAAATAGAGAAATTTCATATGAATTAATATTGATTCTGGAATAAATTTTTTTTTTTTTTAAATCATAAACAAATTGCGATAGGTGAATCGATTTTTTTCCCCAGCCCTAACATCTATATAGCAATAATGAATAGTGCGTGTAATTTCTCCAGTACCGACGGCAGAACCAATATTGTTCAAGCTTATCGATACTCTGGTCTTTCAGAATTTAGCCCCGGGGCCTGTTTAATACCATGTTTCGGTACCCATCCCTACATATGGGTGAGCTCATAAGGATGAAAGCTTGAGTCAGTCTCTTGATTTGTGACTGTGCAGCTATTGTGAAACTCACCATCTTCATGTATCAAGTGTGAATGGCATCTTGTCCTGAAGAATCACAGCTCCAAACGCTAGAGATTACATCTCATCTGGTAACAAGAGCATAGTACAGCCATAACTGTAAGAACTCTAATGATATCTTTACCCCCTGATATTGCATTGATGATATAAATTCAAACACATTAGAGGCTAAGAGTATGAGCAATGAGTAAGCTGCCCAGATTTCTGTCGAAAATAACTTACTTGCCTAAAGTTGTCGACCCCTGGACCACAATCAGCATTTATAAGTAAAAATATTTAAGAATATATCATTAAAAAATGCATGCACGTATACAAATAAATAAATACCTTTGAGTGGAACAGTATGGCGTCTGTCACTGGCAAACATAACTACAAATAGACAGAGAAATACAATAAAATAGATTAATGACCATGATATCCTGTTATCATAATAGTTAAATAAATGATTATAACTACAAGCATTATAACATTATACTTGTCACGTATGTTACCTCTTTTAGCTGATTATTTAGCCTACAGGCCTTTCAAGAACAACCTCACTGAAACAACCTGGGGTTAATGATTTTAAAATGTGAGACTTCTTTCAAAGACATGTAAAAATCTTACAGACCCACAACTTTTCAACAGTAGTGTAGTGAATGATTGAGGTTTTGCTTACTATAGTCATCTGGTTCATGGCCTTTGACAGGAGGTCGCTCAGCTCTGCTGGGGTGCAGGAGGCCATCCTCATGGAAGGATCTAGGAACATAACATTCAATTTGTCACAGAGCCAACCACATTTATTACAGGTTTATTACAAGGAACCAAGCTAGAGCAGAGGTGGAAAGAATAAAATACATAATATTAAAAAAAATAATTTCTTAAGTTAACAGAATTTATATTTTTAGTATTAGAATTCACTATTGTACATACAGTGTCACTTACGTTTGGATGTCAAAGCCTTCTTTAACTAATGCATTAAAAATAATTTTACAAAAGAAAACTGCAGATGCATGGTGATATAGGTAAAATATATTGTGAAATAAATGCATTTTAAAATATTTAATGAGCTTTCTCAGTTCACCTGTGTTTCCTCCAGAAATGCTGCAAACTTTGGAATTTACCCTTTGTTGGAGGGGGGTTTTCTGTCGTCCCTGAAATTACAGAACAATTTTTATCAATATTTGTTTACCATTAGAGATCAAACCGTGTTTGAAATAGTTTCAGCTAATATTCGCGCTCATGTAAGTGACGTCACCGATTAACGGTACAGCCAGCGCATACTTTTAGGTTAAATAAATAAGTAAGTTTACCATCATTCATTGATAATATGCCAGCAAAACGTTAACAAAGCTATCAAAACATCTCATCTACACATAACGATGAGATTAAAAGCCCAAACTTTCATTAAACAAGGGCTCAAAATATAGAGTTAGCCAACCGCTTCTGAAAACGGTTGAGGATGCTAACGGACTTTTTCAAAGACACTAAATCATTTCTTTTAAGTAAATATTCAACAGAAGTGTGTCAGTTACACTTAAGAAAAGTGTCAGGAACAGTTTTATATATTATGTGTGTGATTTTGTGGACTAAACTTACCTAAAATCAGTGAAAACAACAGCGAGACGGAGGCTTGCTGCTTGACGTTTCCCCGTTTCCATGACAACTCAGATCCGCTACAGCATTTGAAAGCGATTCGAACGTTCAACGCGCACGCGCATTAAAACACGTCACAGTCATGCAGCATTTACAAACATAAACATATAGAATTATAACATTACATACAATTATTAAATCATGAAATTAAAATGCATTTTGTAGTTCTATCGACCCATTGTGCAAAATGAGAAAGTGAAACTTTAAAAGAACTTCTTTATATTTTTGGAAAACGTGCTTGGAGTATTTTTATACCAACACTTTACTTTTGTTATATATATATATATATATATATATATATATATATATATATATATATATATATATATATATATATATATAAAGCCAGTTTGTGCTTTTCAGATTCTCTTTAACTGTAAAAAAATAAATAAAATAAATGTACAATATATTAGATTTATTCATGTCCACTACAATGGGCACCAGGACGGAAGCAACAACAACAACAACAACAACAAAAAAACATATTTTAACCATACAGCATTATGAGCTAGAGTTCAAACACAGTATGTGAACTAGCGTTGAAGATTTTGAACTTAACACATACTGAAACAATGAGCAATGGCAATCAGAATGAAAAAATGTAAGATAGATGGAGTCTCAAAAGACATTTTGATTCTTTTTGTTGGTCGAGTGGGTGAATTGAAGTATGTACTTGCTGGTTTTGATAAATATGTGTTTGTGTGATTGATTGCATATAGCATCCAGGCATCAGTGTGTGTGTGTGTGTGTGTGTGTGTTGCTTTGTGTACACTCATAGTCATTTCACATTCGTTGTTTCACAATATTGTCTCTTGTTAAAAACTATACATAACATGATTCATGAATAGGCTATATTTTTAAAATATATTTTTACATATGTACACAGGCCTATTTATGCATGTAACATGAAGAT